>NC_074691.1:1812818-1990318 GCF_029448725.1 Salvelinus fontinalis | reverse complement strand
ATTCACGCTCAGCATGTTGTTTACTGACTCACTCTCGCCCTCTCATTCATTGATGACTTAATCCAGTCCCTCCCCATCTCCCTGTTTTGTCTCTCTCTCTCTGAGGGACAAGCTGTGTTTTTTTCCATGGTCTCATGTTTTCTAGTGGGACAGAAACACACTCCTCCCTTCTTCCCTTGCTCCCTCCCTTCCTCATGGCTGAGGCTGGAATGTCCCACACGTGGCAGCCCAAACTGCCACACCCCTCCAGCCCTGCACCCTGTGGCAGGGAGGGAGGGTGAGAGGAAGAGAGAGGCAGTAGTGTTGTTGACTTGTCTGGCCCAATTGCCTCACTACCCTATTTCCTCATTACCCTATTGTGCTGCTGTGTGGCTTTATCTATCTCCACATCAGCAACTTACTGGACCTATCTTCTCTCAGTATCACTACTCCTACTGGCTGCAGTTAGACTCTCATTCGACTGAGTGCTGCAGTGGTCATGAGGCGGTCTAGCCTGGTCAGTCAGTGGACTGTGGTCAGTGCCTAGCGGTCACTCCAGCTGTGTGGAGGAAAGTGGTGCTTTGCATTGTGTTCAGGTTGCGGTCGAGTTGCACGTTTGAGTGAGTGACAACTCTCTGACCGCGCCGTCCCATTGGCTATGTACAGGGAGGTGCGTCTGGGGAGGAACGGCGTGGAGGAGATGAAGAGACATGGCCAGTGGACCTTCCACACCATCCGACAGAGTGAGTGAGTGTGTGTGTGTTCAGTCATACAGTGTGTGTGTGGGCATGCGTGCCAGTGCGCAACCATGCGTGTATCCCTGTCTGTGTGTGCCTTTTGTATCTGCCTATGTAACCCAACTTCCCATTTTTCCTGATTTTACACGACATACTACAGTTCATTCCCATGTGTGGGGCCATGAAGCATCAGCCTCCTCTTTGCTCTCTTTGGTCTATCAGGAAAAATGTAGTGGAACGGGTCGTATGGAGTGCTGATCTAGGATCAGGTCTTTCCCGCTCTCCATGTGATCGTATTTATTGTGATCTAAAAGGCAAAACTGATCCTAAATCGGCACTCCTGCTCTTGATACATACATTTATCAGAAGGCAGAGCTCAGCTGTGACTGAACTATTACTAATCAGTCATTAGACCATTTGCCCCGCGTAAAGATGTACAGATATTAATGCTTTGTCAGTAGTATGTCCTTGTTTGCCATTTTATTCGGCGATACAAGGAGAGATTGCATAACGTGGGCCCCTCCATCCTTCCATCCTCACTGATTTTGATATCGTGTGACAGGAATCAACTGAAAGTACTTTGGCGGGATCACGTGCACACTTGCACACACACAGCGAAGGGCACGCACACAACTGGTGGAAATGCTGCTTGCAGTTATCCACTGCTGCCAGGTCAGTAAAGTCACCAAGGAAATGAGGGGAAAAGGAAGGAAGAAGTTTCACCTGGCTCTGATTAAGACCGAGACATACTGTAAATCCTGATCACAGCCCAGGCAGTCTGTAACACTAAACCGGAAAGAGTCATTACTGCACTACTGAAACCCCACTGTGTGTGCGTGCGCGTGTGCATATGTGCGTGTGTGTGTGTCTTTCCTCCTTACCGAACCTCAGTGTGTCTCAACCTTTCCGAACCCCAGCATGTGTGCGTGTCTCGTCCTTAAGTCTTCCTTTACAACCCATCGTTGCAACATCCATAGCACACATCACAGTCAACAGTTCTCCTGTTGAGCTCCCCACTCTCTCTAGTTTGTGGCGCATCCCCATTCTGCACCCTTTTCCAGAGTTGTGCACTTGCACACTGTCCATTATGGGTTTAAAAGCAAATGATGGGTTTAAGCATTGGCTGGGGGGAGAAGGGTAGAGATTTGCAAGTGCACACTTCGGGAGAAGGGTAGAGATTTGGAACGCAATCTCCCTCTCTCTAGTCTGCTCATTGGCTAGCAGATTAAAGCACCTCCCTTCCTGACCATTGCGTGACATAAAGCCATAAAGCTCTTAGATGTGGGACTCTGGGGCTGCGTCCCAAATGGCACCCTCTTCCCTACATAGTGTACTACTTTTGACCAGAGCCTTAGGGGCCCTGGTCAAAAGTACTGCACTATATAGGGAATGGGGTGCCATTTGGAACACAGCCTGGGTGCTAGCAAATCAAATCAAACTTTATTTGTCACATGCGCCGAATACAACAAGTGTAGACTTTACCGTGAAATGCTTACTTTACAAGCCCTTAACCAACAGTGCAGTTCAAGAAGAGTTAAGAAAATATTTACCAAGTAAGCTATCACACTGCCATTCGTTTTGTCACCAAAACCCCTTATACCACCCACCACTGCGACCTGTATGCTCTAGTCGGCTGGCCCTCGCTACATATTCGTCGCCAGACCCACTGGCTACAGGTCATTAATAAGTCTATACTAGGTAAAGCTCCGCCTTATCTCAGCTCACTGGTCACGATAACAATACCCACCCGTAGCACGCACTCCAGCAGGTATATCTCACTGGTCATCCCCAAAGCCAACACCTCCTTTGGCCACCTTTCCTTCCAGTTATCTGCTGCCAATGACTGGAACGAATTGCAAAAATTGCTGATGCTGGAGACTTATATTTCCCTCACCAACTTTAAACATCAGCTAACCGATCGTTGCAGCTGTACATAGCCCATCTGTAAAAAGCCCACCCAATCTACCTACCTCATCCCCATATTATTTGTATTTACTTTTCTGCTCTTTTGCACACCAGTATTTCTATTTGCTCATCTATCACTCCAGTGTTTATTTGCTAAATTGTAATTACTTCGCTAATATGGCCTATTTATTGCTTTACCTCCTCACACCATTTGCACACACTGTATATAGACTTTCTTTTTTTTCTATTGTGTTATTGACTGTACGCTTGTTTATTCCACGTGTAACACTGTTTTGTTGTTTGTGTCACACTGCTTTGCTTTATCTTGGCCAGGTCGCAGTTGTAAATGAGAACTTGTTCTCAACTAGCTTACCTGGTTAAATAAAGGTGAAATAAATACAATTAAAATAAAAAGTAACAATAAAAAGTAACACAATAAGAATAACAATAACGAGGATTTGTACAGGGGGCACCGGCACCGAGTCAGTGTGCGGGGATACAGGTTGGTTGAGGTAATTTGTACATAAACAGCGAGCAGCAGCAGTGTACAAAAGGGAGGGTCAAATGTAAATTGTCCGGTGGCGATTTTATTAATTGTTCAGCATTCTTATGTCTTGGTGGTAGAAGCTGTTGAGGAGTCTTTTGGTCCTAAACTTGGCGCCCCGGTACTGCTTGCCGTGCGGTAGCAGAGAAAACGGTCTATAACTTGGGTGACTGAAGTCTTTGACAATTTTATGGGCTTTCCTCTGACATCGCCTATTGTATAAGTCCTGGATGGCAGGACGCTTGGCCCCAGTGTGCACTACCCTCTGTAGCACCTGACGGTCAAATGTCGAGCAGTTGCCATACCAGGCAGTGATGCAACCGGTCAGGATGCTCTCGATGGTGTAGCTGTAGAACCTTTTGAGGATCTGGGGACACATGCCAAATCTTTTAATTCTCATGGGGGGGGGGGGGGTTTTGTCGTGCCCTCTTCACAACTGTCTTGGTATGTTTGGACCATGATAGTTTGTTAGTGATGTGGACACCAAGGAACTTGAAACTCTCGACCCGCTCCACTACAGCCCTGTCGATGTTAATGGGGGCCTGTTCAGCTCGCCTTTTCCTGTAGTCCACGATCGGCTCCTTTGTCTTGCTCACATTGAGGGAGAGGTTGTTGTCCTGGCACCACCTTGCCAGTTCTCTGACCTCCTCGCTATAGGCTGTCTTATCGTTGTCGGTGATCAGGCTGTTGTGTTGTCAGCAAACTTAATGATAGTGTTGGAATCGTGTTTGGCCACACAGTTGTGGGTGAACAGGGAATACAGGAAGGGACAAAGTACACACCCCTGAGGGGCCCCAGTGTTAAGGATCAGCGTGGCAGACGTGTTGTTGCCTAGTCTTACTCCCTGGGGGCGGCCCGTCAGGAAGTCCAGGATCCAGTTGCAGAGGGGGGTGTTTAGTCCCAGAGTCCTTAGCTTAGTGATGAGCTTCATGGGCACTATTGTGTTGAACGCTGAGCTGTAGTCAATGAACAGCATTCTCACATAGGTGTTCCTTTTGTCCAGGTGAGAAAGGGCAGTGTGGAGTGTGATTGAGATTGCGTCATCTGTGGATCTGTTGGGGTGGTATGCGAATTGTAGTGGGTCTAGGGTGTCCGGGGGGATGCTGTTGATGTGAGCCATGACCAGCCTTTCAAAGCACTTCATGGCTACCGACGTGAGTGCCAAGGGGCGGTAATCATTTAGGCATGTTACCTTCGCTTCCTTGAGCACAGGGACTATGGTGGTCTGCTTGAAACAGGTATTACAGACTCGGTCAGGGAGAGGGTGAAAATGTCATTGAAGACACTTGACAGTTGGTCCGCGCATGCCTTGAGTACACGTCCTGGTAATCCGTCTGGCCCAGCGGCTTTGTGAATGTTGACAGTTTAAAGGTCTTGTTCACATCGGCTACAGAGAGCATTATCACAGTCATCCAGAACAGCTGGTGTTGCTTGCCTCGAAACAAGCACAAAAGGCATTTAGCTCGTCTGGTAGGCTCGTGTCACTGGGCAGCTCGCTTCTGGGTTTCCCTTTTGTAATCCGTAATAGTTTTCAAGCCCTGCCACATCCGACGAGCATCAGAGCCGGTGTAGTGGGATTCAATCTTAATCCTGTATTGACGCTTTGCTTGTTTGATGGTTCGTCAGAGAGCATAGCGCGATTTCTTATAAGCGTCCTGATTAGTCTCCTGCTTCTTTAAAGCGGCAGCTCTAGCCTTTAGCTCGATGCGGATGTTGCCTGTAATCCATGGCTTCTGGTTGGGATATGTACGTACAGTCACTGTGGGGACGACGTCGTGGAAGCACTTATTGATGAAGCCAATGACTGAGGTGGTGTACTCCTCAATGCCATTGGATGAATCCTGGAACATATAGTAGTCTGTGCTAGCAAAACAGTCCTGCAGTGTAGCATCCGTGTCATCTGACCACTTCCGTATTGAGCGAGTCACTGGTACTTCCTGCTTTAGTTTTTGCTTGTAAGCAGGAATCAGGAGGATATAATTATGGTCAGATTTGCCAAATGGAAGGCGGGGGAGAGCTTTATATGTATCTCTGTGTGTGGAGTAAAGGTGGTCTAGGATTTTTTTTTCTCTGGTTGCACATGTGACATGCTGGAAAAATCTTGTAAAACTGATTTAAGTTTGCCTGCATTAAAGTCCCCGGCCACTAGGAGCGCTGTTTTTGGATGAGCATTTCCTTGTTTGCTTATGGCCTTATAGAGTTGGTTGAATGTGGTCTTAGTGCCAGCATCGGTCTGTGGTGGTAAATAGACGGCTACGAATAATATAGATGAGAAATCTCTTGGTAGATATTGTGGTCTACAGCTTATCATAAGGTACTCTACCTCAGGCGAGCAATACCTCGATACTTCTTTAATATTAGACATCGCGCACCAGCTGTTATTGACAAATAGACACACACCCCCACCCCTCGTTTTACCAGAGGTAGCATCTCTGTTCTGCCGGTGCATGGAAAATCCCGCTAGCTCTATATTGTCCGTATCGTCGTTCAGCCACGTCTCGGTGAAACATAAGATGTTACAGTTTTTGATGTTCCGTTGGTAGGATAATCTTAATCATAGGTCATCAATTTTATTTTCCAATGATTGTATATTAGCAAGAAGAACGGATGGGAGTTTACTCGCTCGCCTACGAATTCTCAGAAGGCTGCCCGATCTGCGGCCCCTTTTCCCGCGTCTTTTCTTCACTCAAAAGACGTGGATCTGTGCCTGTTCCAGTGAAAGCAGGATATCCTTCTTGTCGAACTTGTTAAAGGAAAAAGTTTTTCCCTGTCCGCGGTGAGTAATCGCTGTTCTCATGTCCAGAAGTTATTTTCGGTCATAAGAGACAGTAGCAGCAACATTATAAAAACTACATTAAAAAAATAACAAAAATAGCAGAATTGGTTGGGAGAATGTAAAACGTCAGCCATGTTCTTAGGCTGATGCACCCTGCCCTATGATTGCATGATTGAGGGGAGGTGGAGGGAGGGAATGGGTGGAGAGGGTGTCGGTAGCTAATCTGGGGGCGGGCTGGGTTGGATAGGGGTAATGAGAGGGGATGCCCTAGAACCGCTGCACCAGGCCCCAGATCAGATTCGAGGTACGGTCGCTCCCTCCTCTCTCCACTCTCACTGTGGCCACAGCTGCCTGTCATTAGCCTACCCGCTATCAGAGAGCATGCTGGGTAAGCAGCGACGTAATTGGCCTCCGCAGAGCTAGAGCAGCATCTCTTTCTCCAGTCTCACCGCACACCTATTTGTTTCTCTTTCTTTCGTTCCCTCTCTTTTATCACTCACTCTCTGTATCCATATATCTTTCTCTCCTGTCTTTCATCCATCCATCTCTTGATCTCTCCCTACTGAGGGTCTGTCTTAAACTTGGTTATCTTTGCCTGGAGCCAGAACAGATCCTGTTGAAGAAAGAGGATTCAACAAGGCGGCTTAGTTTCCTGCAGAGCAGCCTTACTTTTTCAGCTTTCGCCTCCTGGCCCTTATAATTTATTTCTGTCCGCCTGCTCTGCAGCCGAGGGCCTTTAAAAGAGCAGCAAAAGAAGGAGAGTTAGTTATATCTCTCCTGGAGTGTGTTTAGGCTGCATGTGTGAAAGGCAACAGTGTGTGTTGGGACACAAAGCGGGTACTGTAGGGGGAGAGAGGAGTGGCGGGTCTGGCGTCCGCACCACGCCAGCTCGCTCTCTTCTACCTCCTATGCCCAGTTTCGTTTGGTGTACTACACACACACACACACACACATTCGATACACACTTAGAAAATCACAAACTATACTGTGAAAATAACCACACACTGATTGAGAATCGGAGGAGCTGACGGTGAGCTCTGTGTTAGTGTATCTTGATTGACACCAATTTTAGCACGGAGCTGAGTTGGTTGATTTTAGACATATTTGAATCAACTATGTCTCCCTCTCCCTTCTCTACCCAAACCCACACTATTTCCACCCCTTTTCTGTCCTCTCTCGCTCACACACACACTCTGCTTCTTTATGACTCTGCATCTCTCTCTCTCTGCCTCTCTCCCTCTCTGCCCCCATCTCCCCCTCTTTGCTTCTCCCACTTCCTCCCTCTCGCTCTCCCTTCTTCAGCCGTGGCCCCAGTAGTACCAGAGCTGAGCAGTGACATAGACACCAGTAACTTTGACGAGATTAAGGATGACAAAGGCGACGTGGAGACCTTTCCCACACCAAGGGCCTTTGTGGGCAACCAGCTGCCATTCGTGGGCTTCACCTACTTCAAGGAAGACCAGTAAGACTAATTGGTTTCTATCTATTCTAAGAGTTAAGTTTAGTGTCTATACAGTGTCTGTGTACATTCATGTTAGTGTTATATTTAGCTTCAGCAAGCGTGCCAATTATCTAGGGATCTGGTTTGGTTTTCTAAATGTACATTGGAATGAGTCTGCTGTATGTTTTTAAGGTTGTTTTTGTAAGACTCTCTGTACTGTGCAGACAATGTGCTTGAGGTCATGTCTGTGCCTGCAGCTATAGAGAGAGGAAATGAAAGAGGGAGAGAGTGAATGAAAAAAGTCGAGTTTTATGTTGAAACTAGTCGTACACGCTGCGTCTGTACTTTACACTGCCTCCTTGTTCCAATAGCCCTTTTAATAAAGCCACTAGGCTCATGATAAAAGTCTGTTCTTATGATCATGATCATCGAATGGGAATTGTAGAGCTGGAGTCTGAGCTGGGTGGGTTCTTGGTTGGGCACGACGTGTTATGGGGCGGGATACGGACTTGGGTACTCAGAGGGCGAGGAAGGTTGGCATGGAGGTTGGCATGGCTGGCAGGGCACCTCAGGTAAAGCCAGTTTAAAGACCTCTCCCCTCCCTCTCTCTTGCTTCTCCTTCTCTAACAGGCTGCTGAGAGGTGGGAATAAAGGGATATCTGTGGAGGACTCGAAAGACTGTAAGGATAGCTCTGAGGAAAAAGAGGACAGCATCAAAGGAGAGGTAGGTTGTTGCATTTCTGCGTACATACATGCATGCATTTTGTGGGTTTGTTTTGTTTTCAAAACAAGAAGGGAAGATGTGTGCTCAGAAGGGACAAGACTGACATTTGAGGACAAATTCAATATTGAAATGTTCGGTGCAACGTAGTAGCTCTCAAGACAGACCAATGGAATGGAACACTCAGATAGACAGACATAATTCTCAGACAGACGGACTGAAAAGAACACTGAGACATACTGACTTCTCGGATGACTCAAATACAACCAAGTTCACTCTAGCCTTTTGGGGGCCCTAAGCGAGATTTGGTTGCCCCTCCCTGCACTTTTTGCCATGGGGCGGAGAGAAAATGTTGCAATTTTCTAACACATTTCATGCAATTCTACTCATTTGGCAATGGAGCAGAGATAAAAAATATATATATATTTTTTTACAGCTAATTCCCTGTAATTCTACTCATTTTGCCATGAGGTGGAGAGATTGTTTTTTAGTTTTAAAGCTAATTACCTGCAATTCTACACATTTTGCTATGACTTATGCCATGTTAATGATATCTGAGTGAAAGTGACTAACAAATCAATGGGGGCCCCCTAGAGGTCAGGGCCCCTGGGCACGTGCCCTGAGTGACTGGTCGGTATTCGGCCATGATTACTACAAGTTTAAATAGCTTGCGGGACTAACTTACCAATCAAAAAATAATTAGCTGACATGGCTAATTGAGTGACTGTCAGTGACTGACATAACAAAATAAAAATTCCTGATGCACAACCAACTTCCACCTTTGTGGGGCAAGCAGCCTGGAGCCCTAAGCGACCGCTTATGTCGCTTATCCCTGGAGCCGTTTCTGAGTTCACTAAACAGGTGCCTCACAAACGCAACAAAAAGGCCTACCCTGATTTCATTGATACTTTATGGCAAGTTATGAAGAAGAGATGCTGTTCTATAACCGTCTCTAAAATCTGCCCTAGATGTTATGTTTTAGTCATTGAGCAGATGCTCTTATCCAGAGCGACTTAAAGTAGTAAGTGCATACATTTCATACTTTCTTTTCTCTTCTCCGTACTCGTCCCCCGTGGGAATCGAATCCACAACCCTGGCGTTGCAAGCGCCATGTACTCCCGACTGAGCCACACGGGACCATGTTGACAAACTAATCTATAAAGGACTGAGAAACAAAGTGACAATGAGTCTCAGGAAAGCCTGTCATCAACGAAGCAAAAGGGAACAGCAAGGTAATATGGAAAAAGATGAACAAACTCACTGGGAAAGATCATGCCGAGTCTACAACTGAAAGTCACTGGCTTCAGGACAACAGCTCAGTCATCGTACCCACCTTTAATGACTATTCCATTGACTCAGTCCTAGAGCTGGGCCAAAAGTTCACCCCAAGAGACCTGTCCATGATCCTCAGCAAAGAAAGCCATACCGTTTTTTTTTTGTCTCCCAGTGAGGTAAAGGTCAAGAAAATCCTCTCCTCCCTCAAACTCTAAAGCAAAAGATGTGTTTGGTCTTGAAACTGTATTTCTAAAAAAGTACAGTGACAGCCTAACCACCCTAATTACCCAGATAGTCAAGTTATCAATGCAAGAAAGTTCATTCCCAAAAGCATGGAAGATAGCCATCTTGAACCCCTGTACATACAGTTGAAGTGGGAAGTTTACATACACATTAGCCAAATACATTTAAACTCCGTTTTTCACAATTCCTGACATTTAATTCTAGTAAAAATTCCCTGTCTTAGGTCAGTTAGGCTCACCACTTTATTTTAAGAATGTGAAATGTCAGAATAATAGTAGAGAGAATGATTTATTTCAGCTTTTATTTCTTTCATCACATTCCCAGTGGGTCAGAAGTTTACATACACTCAATTAGTATTTGGTAACATTGCCTTTAAATTGTTTAACTTGGGTCAAACATTTTGGGTAGCCTTCCACATGCTACCCACAATACGTTGGGTGAAATTTGGCCCATTCCTCCTGACAGAGCTGGTGTAACTGAGTCAGATTTGTAGGCCTCCTTGCTTGCACACGCTTTTTCAGTTCTGCCCACAAATTTTCTATAGGATTGAGGTCAGGGCTTTGTGATGGCGACTCCAATACCTTGACTTTGTTGTCCTTAAGCCATTTTGCCACATCTTTGGAAGTATGCTTGGGGTCATTGTCCATTTGGAAGACCCATTTGCGACCAAGCTTTAACTTCCTGACTGATGTCTTGAGATGTTTCTTCAATATATCCACATCATTTTCCAATTCCTCATGAAGCCATCTATTTTGTTAAGTGCACCAGTCCCTCCTGTAGCAAAGCACCCCCACAACATGATGCTGCCACTCCCATGCTTCATAGTTGGGATGGTGTTCTTCAGCTTGCAAGCGTCACCATTTTTCCTCCAAACGTAACAATGGTCATTATGGCCAAACAGTTCAATTTTTTTCAGCATCTACACAAGGTCCTTTGCTGTTGTTCTGGGGTTGATTTGGACTTTCCGCACCAAGGTACGTTCATCTCTAGGAGACAGAACGCGTCTCCTTCCTGAGCGGTATGATGGCTGCGTGGTCCCATGGTGTTTATACTTGCGTACTATTGTTTGTACAGATGAACGTGGTACCTTCAGGCATTTGGAAATTGCTCCCAAGGATGAACCAGACTAGCAAAGATGCACTGAGTTTCAATGTAGGCCTTGAAATACATCCACAGGTACACCTCCAATTGACTCAAATGTTGTCAATTAGCCTATCAGAAGCTTCTAAAGCCATGACATACTTTTCTGGAATTCTCCAAGCTGTTTAAAGGCACAGTCAACTTAGTGTATGTAAACTTCTGACCCACTGGAATTGTGACACAGTGAATTATAAGTGAAATAATCTGTCCGTAAACATTTTGGGGGAAAAATCCTTTGACATGCACACAGTAGATGTCTTAACCGACTTGCCAAAACTATAGTTTGTTAACAGGAAATTTGTGGAGTGGTTGAAAAATGAGTTTTAATGACTCCAACCGAAGTGTATGTAAACTTCCGACATCCGAATGTAAATCTGGAGACCAGCAGGAAGTGCGCAACAACCGGCCTATCAGTATACTCCCGTCATCTCAAAGGTTGCTTAAAAAGTTGTAGGAACAGCTCACTGCACACCTGAATACAGGGTCGGTCCCTCTTCACCCCATGCAGTTTGGGTTTAAGGTGAACCACTCAACAGAGGCAGCATGTTGTTAACGTCAACCGTAAAGTCCTTCTCTCAAAACTCTCCAGTTTCAACCTCCCCCAAAATGCTCTTGACTGTGGTTCAGCCTATATATCAATGATCTTCCTTCTGCATGCCAGGGAGTGGAGATCCAAATGTACGTTGACGACACGGTCATCTACATCCATGGAAAGAGTGCTGAGCAAGTGGCTGCCAAGTCAACATCAGTTATGGAGAATGTTTCACAATGGCTCAATGACTCCTGTTTCACCCTAAATGTGGGGAAAACAGTGGCCATGTGTTTCTCCGTCAATCAAAAGCAGCAGGTCTACCCCGACATCCTCATAGATGTCCAAAATATCTAAACTGTTTTAGAATTCAATACCTTGGCATAATCCTTGAGCCCACCCTCAACTTTTAAAAAAACACATAAAAGAAATGGCCAACACAATCCAATATAGCCAAGCCAATTTACGGTTAATCAGAAATGCTCTCTCCATCGAGGCTTCCAGAATATTCTTGTATGCTTTGGTTTTCTCCACATCTCTCCTACTTCTCCACATCTCTCCTACTGCATCACCAGCTGGTTACAAGCATGTGAGACATCCATGAAACCAGTGGCGTAAAGTTACTTAAGTAAAAGTACTTTTTTGGGGAATCTGTACTTTACTATTTATATTTTTAACTTTTAAAAGTGTTTTTGAACTTTTATTTCACTACATTCCTAAATAAAATATTGTACTTTTTACTCCATACATTTTCCCGGACACCCAAAAGTACTTATTACATTTTGAATCCTTAACAGGATGGGAAAATGGTCCAATTCACACACTTATCAAGAGAACATCCCTACTGCCTATGATCTGGCGGACTCACTAAACACAAATGTTTCATTTGTAAATTATGTCTGAGTGTTGGAGATAGCCCCTGCCTATCCATACATCTTAAAAACAATAATATGGTGTGTCTGGTTTGCTTATTAATAAGACATTTGAAATTATTTATACTTTTACTTTTGATACTGAAGTGTATTTAAGCAATTACATGTACTTTTGATACTTAAGTACATTTCAAACTAAATAATTTTAGACTTTTACTCAAGTAATATTTTACTGGGTGACTTTCACATAACTGCACCACATATCACACTTTCACAAAAGGTGATATGCATGATGACATTGCTAAAGGTCAATCAGATTTGTGAACATAATCCCTAGCTGTGTATTGCCGCTTTCCATGTTGTCTGTTGTCTGTAGCTTGTGAGGTGTGGAAACACTTTGTTGCTTTAATGAATTTTGTCTTGCTGCTTTTTGTTCTATGTTGCTCTGTCTGTATGCTACGTCTTGCTTGTCCTATGTTGCTCTGTCTGTATGCTACGTCTTACTGGTCCTATGTTGCTTTGCGTGTGCTCACTGCTCAATGATTGTCTATATTGTAATTGTTTTTAATAACCTGCCCAGGGGCGGTTGAAAATTAGCCGGCTGGCTAAAACCGGCACTTTTACTGAAACGTTGATTAATGTGCACTGTCCCTGTAAAAAAATCAAATAAATAAACTCAAACACATACTTGAGTCATTTTCTGTTAAGGTATCTTTACTTTTACTCAAGTATGACAATTGGCTACTTTTTACACCACTGGGGTGTCTATCCAATAGCAATATGTTTCTATGTGCAATGTTTTGACTTCTGTGTTGAAACACGTCTCTATGTCCTGATTTCTGTGGGTTTTGTTTACTGTATGACGTAAAATTCACCTACAGTATGTCTAGATGTTTTAAGGACTACAGATAGAAATGAGCTATTAGCTAAATCTGGTGCGACATGTTTTCTCAGTGCTGAGTCTTATTTTTTTGGTGTGCATTGTCCCTGCCAAATAAACATTATACTTTTTTAATTAAAAGAAGAAATATAACTCCCAGATATACAAAATAGAACTTTCAGACACAAGAAATAGAACTGTCATACAAAATACAACTCTCAGAAATAACAAATGGAACTCTCAGATAAAATGAAACTCCTACAGATAGACAAAATAGAACTCTCAGGCAGACAGACAAACTAGAACTCTCAGGGCTCACCCACAAACCTAACGGAATGGTAAATAATAGCGATGGCGGTAGCACTACAGGTCCAGGGGTGTGTCAGAAATATTTTAGCAATTTTCACTGTGGGAATTATGGGTGCAGTAGCTGGTGGTGGTGCGAAAGGGCTGGGTTTTGATGAATAAATAAATTGGAGGCTTGACCCCTCACAGGCCGATCAGAACGTGCTCCATGGCTAAATATGTGGTTTCTCCAAGTTGTGTATTTACGGTCTTTTATGTGTTATGTTGTCATCAACTCCAATTTGAATGTTAGTCCGTTATATCCTAGTTTGTTAAATAGTCTACAGCAGTAATGGGCAACATTAATGTGGGTGGGGGCCACAAAAAATCTGAACCCATTATGAGGGGCTGCAGTGCCCTAAGAAATGTGGTTCCCAAATTTAATATTTTATAAACATAATGGAACCATCTTACAGATCGCATTCACACTTCTCCAAAGATAGGAGACGGCTCCTAAATTCCATTGCATGTGAACTAGACATTTTCATAAAGCCAGGATGGGGAATCATTCGAACAAGTTTTTAAAAAATAAACAAATAAAACGAAAAACAATCAAGCGTTTTTTTTCTCAACAAGAGTATATTTCTAAATAGCTTGGGGTCAGAAGCATGATATAATAAAATTGACGGGATAAGAAAGACAAAGGATTGCTGTTAAACCAGCCTTAGTTATAGCCTAGGGTACGGGGAGACTATGGAGGGCTTGGTTTTTAATCGTATGAAACAAAAAAGCAATTGTTACAGGAAAATAAGTTCTAAATACAAGGGTCACCAGCATCATCTCACCTCTCGTTTCATGATGGGCATATGGACACGGGTAGCCTACGTGGAAGGGTTTTTACACACATCCAAAACAGGGGCTGGCTAAAATAATGTAGGCCTTCACAATACAAAGAAAAAAAGGGGATGTCTGCTCACTGTTTTGCTGCTCCCAAACTTGATCTTTTAATAAAGCTTTGGTGATTTTAAGATTTATTTCAAAGCAGTCTCACTAGTCAAATCCTTTATTGATAGACTTGGCTACTTGGTGAACGCATTGGGCAGGACAGAAAAAAACAGCCTTCATCGAAGGGAGGCTATTTGCTTGGTTTTTAACCAAATTAAACCAAATGGGAAAAAAAACATGATTTTTTAAATGTTTATTAATACGAGTGTTACCAGCACAAAAATCACATCTCCGCTCTTATTCCATGGGCATTAGGGCTTTGTGCATCACAGCTGGATAGGTTGCGCTTCCTCTCACAAAATCCATGCCGTTACCGCTAAGACCTTCTTTTCATTGTTCTTAAATGGTCACTTTTTTGTCAGAAAGACAGACACAGTAGAACTATCTGACAGACAGACTAGAACACTAATACAGGCTAAATATAATTCTGTCTGACAGACATATTGACACTTGAGTGTGCGTCTGGTGAGCTCCATGTTAGTGTGTGTACTCGCTAACTCTCCCCCCTCTCCTCTTTTATTCCGGTCAGCTACAAAATAAACTCTGTTGTCTGGAGGAGCAGCTCAACCATGAGATGCAGGCCAAAGACGACCTGGAGCACAAGTGCAAGTATGGCTCACCTCAGAACACACACACAAGCACACATGCCAAACACACACACACACACACACAGACACACTCACACATGCTCCTCTCTCCCCAGGACTACCACTAGCCGTCTAGAGAAGCTGGTCAACGAGATCGACGAGGAGGTGAGACTAGAGTTAATGGTCAGTAATAGAGTTAATGGTCAGTAATGTTTTGACTATGCACATTACGCATGAACCCTTCCCTGCCCCTGTAGATGAACAGCAGGCAGAGAGTGGAGTCATCGCTGAGGCAGCTGGAGAGAGAGAGGGCCCTGCTGCAGCACCAGAGTGCTGAGAACCTCCGCAGGGTGGAGCTGGAGGCAGACAGGAAACGCAGCCTCGAGAATGAGCGTAAGCTAAGCCCAGTATACTGATTATAATGACCTTGTAATGAGCTTATAATGCATTGAAAGACTTGTCATAAGCATGTATGACTGGCTCTTGTTTTATTATCACTTTACAGTGATCCTGACTGCTACTTGCATTTGTGTAATTTTAACGTTGTTTCACAGATACCATAACAAGGGCTTGTGCATGCTTATAACAAATCAAGAAATGATATCTGTTGGCTTTAATGAGAGGCATTTTTTTAAATCATATCACAATACATTTTTACCAGTTAAATGTAGACACAAATATAATACTTTTTGTATACAATATGCAAATGACGTGATATCTCATTAAATATGCACATATTTGCATCACACAAATCAATTTTTCTGGATGAAGTCCGTCTAAATATTTTGGTTTCATTTTGTTTAGACACTCCAGGACTAGATTCATTCAGAAGAGATTATGGATAAATACTTTTTTCATCTTTCCATCTGTAAAATTCTCAAGCCATTTTTGTCAAATTGTTCTAAGGAAATGTTATCAAGAATAAAAATGTGACAACATATTAACAATTCCCTCTGAGTAAATCGGGAGAATATATCTAAGGATAACTACACAAACTGTGGTGACTGTAGATTATTCTGAAACTGAGAAAAATGTCTGATTTGCGAGAAATCGAATTTAGCCTACCAATCGCCAAATGCCTTCAAAGTAAGTTACTTTATAGTCCAGTTTCTAACATTCTCTATGAAATGGGTTTGACAACAATGTGTGATTAAATATAGTGAGCTTTTAAATGATAGATGTATGTCCGTGTAAAAGTTGTTACACTTCATGAAATGTTGATTACGGTGGTATGATAAACTAAAGAATATATGCATTTACATGATGTTTGTTTACTTTTTGAAGGTACTCATTAAAGGACCCAAATACCAAAAACATCTCAAAATGGGTTAGTAAAGTTAGATGCAAAACTTACATTTTAGCCTGTGGTGCCTGGCCATTAAAGATAGTTTTTGTTTTGTTTCCTTCTACTGTTCTGACCAGCAAAAGAAAGTTCTGAACCGATTCGAACCCTAAAAAAGTACCGGTTTATATTGTTATTTCCTGTTAGGTTTTTAAACTGTGAAATCAACTTTAATTATTTTTTTTTTTAACTAATTAAATTATTTCACCAATCAGTGCAGATAGAGAGGCAAAGCTAGTTGTTTACATGCGTGACGGACAGACGAGATGCGACTGAAATGCTGCAGGTGGGGAGAGAACGAGAGACGATTGAGGAGGAAGCTTGATGCGCTGGGCATTTTGTTATGACATGCGTTATATGAATTAGGTTCACATAATTATACTTAGGAGGAGAGGCTTCTATGGAGGAACTTTGAATTTCCTTTGTGATAGCTAGCTAACAAGCTTGTGTGTGAATTAAAAACACATCTTCAAATCAAAGTTTATTTGTCACGTGCGCCGAATACAACAGGTGTAGGTAGACCTTACAGTGAAATGCTTACTTAGTGCAGCTTTTAAAGCTTTTAAATCAAACGTCACGAATGATAACTATGCTTATAGTAACCTTAACTAGCATTAAAAAGTGAATCCCCCTGTGCACGTTTTGTTTTTTGCCCTAGCACTACACAGCTGATTCAAATAACCAACTCATCACCAAGCTTTGATTGCTTTAATCCATCCCATCACCATGTCTAGTAAACAGCCTGCGGGACCAGCTTGAAGAGCTGAAGAGGAGGAACCAGAACTCTCAGGTCTCCAATGAGAAGAACATCCACCTGCAGAGACAGGTGAGGGAGAGCAAGCTTGTATGCATGTATTCCTTTAAATAAGTATGCGTCACTATCTTGTGATTTTTCAGATCACAGAAATGTGTTTTTTGCTTTCTTAACCCAAACCTCTTGAGAAACACACATAAACTCCATGAGGGGATGTAAGCTTGGGTGCCTTGCTCAAGGGCACAACTGACAGGAGATGGCTTCTAAAATACCAAGAATATATGATAGCCGGCCAGGAATGGGCTGACTACTTTCACTTTATTGAATAAAAAAATGAAGAAATTAACATCATACAAATTGCACAGAAAATAGCATAAGAAAACACTTACTTAGGCACAATACGGAAATAAATAATATTCAGCTTTTTCTTATTTATTTCTCGATTGGGAAACTATTGATAAAAATGTATCGTTATAAATGTTACTTTAAAAACATTTAAGAACTACAGTTATTGTACATTCGGACAGCAGCGGTAGAGTGGCATTTCTCAGGCGGTTCCTTCTCTCGCTCTATATCTCTCAGCTGGAGGAGGCGACAGCGGTGCTGGCCGAGGAGCAGGAGGCGGCGGGGCGGCTGTGGAGGAGCCAGTCAGAGGCCCAGAAGCAGGCCCAGGCCCTGGAGTTCAGCCTCGGGGAGCTGGTGGACAACTGCACCCAGCTGGAGAATGCCAAGATGGGCCTGGAGCAGCAGCTGATGGGTCTGCAGGCCGACCTGGAGGCCGAGAGGCGGGACCGCAGCCTAGGGACAGAGATTATACTGGACCTGCAGGGTGAGACTGGGGATGAGGTTGGGGATGGGGCTGGAGCAAGGGTTGTCAGATCGGCAGAGTTTGCACTTTTACTTTACTTTAAAGTAAAGGCCTGCTGGCCTTACTGAGTGGATAGGAACATTAGCCTGCTGTCCTTACTGAGTGGAATGGACTTTAGCCTGCTGGCCTTACTGAGTCGATAGGAACATTAACCTGCTGGCCTTACTGAGTCGATAGGAACATTAGCCTGCTGGCCTTACTGAGTCGATAGGAACATTAGCCTGCTGGCCTTACTGAGTCGATAGGAACATTAGCCTGCTGGCCTTACTGAGTCGATAGGAACATTAGCCTGCTGGCCTTACTGAGTCGATAGGAACATTAGACCGAGCTATTTAGGTAGGATATCACACCTGGCACAAATTATTGTCTAGTTGTATTTTTTTCCTGCCGAGGGGTGCCCTATACCTGCGCCCAGAGGGGAGTAGTTCAAAGTCCGGGTACAGGGGGTGGCTCGGGTCTAAAATGATTTTGTGAGCCTTGCGGAGGGCCAGGCCTGTCTGTTTGACTCCAAGTACCTTGCTTGCTGTGGTAATAATCCTTCTCAGCATATTTCTCTGGCTGATAGTGGCATTGCCATACCAACAAACAATACAAAAAGTTCAAATACTCTCAATGAAAGGTTTGTAAAAACAGAGTCAGTATAGTACAGTCTACATTAAAAGAGCCCAGCTTTTTGAGAAAGTACAGTCTCTGTTGACTCTTTGTAGATCAGGTCTGTACATTTACTCCACTGAAGCTTATTGTCCAAGAGGACACCCAGATATTTGTATTCCTCTACAATTTCTATGTTCTGACCTCTGATAGATGTTGTAGAGTTGAAGTCGGAAGTTTACATACAGTTAGGTTGTAGTCATTAAAACTAATTTTTCAACAACTCCACTAATTTCTTGTTAAAACTTCTTAAGACTAGGGGGCGCAGTTTTCGCTTTTGGCTAAAAAGGCGTACCCATTTGAAACTGCCTATTTCTCAGCCCCCGAAACTAGAATATGCATATAATAGTCAGATTAGGATAGAAAACACTCTGAAGTTTCCAAAACTGTACAAATTTTGTCGGTGAGTTAAACAGAACTGATATTGCAGGCTAAAACCTGAGGAAAATCCAACCAGGAAGTGGCCCTGTTCTTGAGACCTCTCTGTTCCCATGCACCCCTATTGCCCATATAAAGGGATATCAACCAGACTTCTTTTTCTATGTATTCCCTAAGGTGTCAACAGCCTTTAGACGTAGTTTCAGGCTTTTATTTTGAAGGATGAGCGTGAACGACCACATTGCGTAAGTGGATAGGTGGGGGCTCTCCGAGTGATTTTTGCGCAAAAGTGAAAGGCAGCCATTGTTTCTCTCGGTCCTAGTGAAAAGCCAACTGTCCCGGTTGATATATTATCGAAAAGATATTTGAAAAACACCCTGAAGATGGATTATAAACAACGTTTGACATGTTTCTGTGGACATTATGGATATAATTTTCAATTTTTTCCGGCGTTGTCGAGAACGCTCTTTCCGGTGGATTCCTGGGCATAACGCAGCAAACAAACGGAGGTATTTGGATATAAAAAATATCTTTATGGAACAAAAGGAACATTTGCTGTCTAACTGGGAGTCTCGTGAGTGAAACCATCCGAAGATCATCAAAGGTAAACGATTAATTTGATTGCTTTTCTGATTTTCTGATTTTCGTGACCAAGTTACCTGACGCTAGGTGTTCTTATTGTTTTGTCGAGCGATCGCTAAATTTACACAAATGCAAGTATTGCTTGCGCTGTAAAGCATAATTTCAAAATTTGAGACGACAGATGGATTAACAAAAGGCTAAGCTGTGTTTTGCAATATTGCACTTGTGATTTCATGAAATTATATTTTATTATATACCGTTCGCGCTAGGCTAGGCTATGCTAGTCAGCGTTTCTGATGACAAATATCCTGGATCCGGGATGGGGAGTCCAGATTAACAAACTATAGTTTTGGCAAATTGGTAAGGACATCTACTTTGTGCATGACACAAGTAATTGTTTACACATAGATTATTTCACTTATAATACACTGTATCACAATTCCAGTGGGTCAGACGTTTACATACACTAAGTTGACTGTGCCTTTAAACAGCTTGGAAAATTCCAGAAAATTATGTCATGGCTTTAGAAGCTTCTGATTGGCTAATTGATATAATTTGAGTCAATTGGAGGTGTACCTGTGGATGTATTTCAAGGCCTACTTTCAAACTCGGTGTCTCTTTGCTTGACATCATGGGAAAATCAAAAGAAATCAACTAAGATCTCAGAAAATAAATTATAGACCTCCCCAAGTCTGGTTCATCCTTGGGAGCAATTTCCAAATGCCTGAAGGTACCATGTTCATCTGTACAAACAATAGTACGCAAGTATAAACACCATGGGGCCACGTAGCTGTCATTCCGCTCAGGAAGGAGAGGAGTTCTGTCTCCTAGAGATGATCGTACTTTGCTGCGAAAAGTGCATATCAATCCCAGAACAACAGCAAAGGACCTTGTGTAGATGCTGGAGGAAACAGGTACAAAAGTATCTATATCCACAGTAAAACGAGTCCTATATCGACATAACCTGAAAAGCCGCTCAGCAAGGAAGAAGCCACTGCTCCAAAACCGCCATAAAAAAGCCAGTCTACGGTTTGCAACTGCACATGGGGTCAAAGATCATACTTTTTTTTTTAGAAATGTGCTCTGGTCTGATGAAACAAAATAGAACTGTTTGCCCATGATGACCATTGTTATGTTTGGAGGAAAAGGGGGAGGCTTGCAAGCCGAAGAACACCATCCCAACCGGGAAGCACGGGGGTGGCAGCATCATGTTGTGGGGGTGGTTTGCTGCAGGAGGGACTGATGCACTTCACAAAATGGATGGCACCATGAGGTAGGAGAATTATGTGGATATATTGAAGCAACATCTCAAGACATCAGTCAGGAAGTTAAAGCTTGGTCGCAAATGGGTCTTCCAAATGGACATTGACCCCAAATATACTTCCAAAGTTGCGGCAAAATGGCTTAAGGACAACAAAGTCACGGTATTGGAGTGGCCATCACAAAGCCCTGACCTCAATCCTATAGAAAAGTGTGTGTGAGCAAGGAGGCCTACAAACCTGACTCAGTTACACCAGCTCTGTCAGGAGGAATGGGCCAAAATTCACAAACTTATTGTGGGAAGCTTGTGGAAGGCTACCCCAAAACATTTGACCCAAGTTAAACAATTTAAAGGCAATGCTACCAAATACTAATTGAGTGTATGTAAGCTTCTGACCCACTGGGAATGAAATAAATAAAAGCTGAAATAAATAATTCTCTCTACTATTATTCTGACATTTCATATTCTTAAAATAAAGTGGTGATCTAACTGGCCTAAAACAGGGAATTTTTACTAGGATTAAATGTCAGGAATTGTGAAAAACCGAGTTTAAATGTATTTGGCTAAGGTGTATGTAAACTTCCCACTTCAACTGTGGGTGTTGTATGCTTCCTGAAGTCTATGCACCTTCTTTTTGGTCTTGTTGGTATTGAGGACCAACTGTGATTCGTCACACCACTCTACAAAGTAATTTAGGACCGGTCCATGGTGTTCTTCGTCATCATACAACAGGGTGATCAAGGCAGTGTCATCAGCGAACTTAATGAGGTGTCTGTCAGGATGGGAACTAGTACAACTATTAGTGTACAAGATGTACAGGAGTGGGGACAAAACACATCCCTGAGGAGAGCCTGTGTTGGTAGTGTGTATGTCTGACATGTGGGGACCTATCTTGACTCACTGTGACCTCTGGCTCAGGAAGTCCAACAGCTGCAAAACCAGCCCCCCATCTAAGGAGAAGTCCCGAATGAGTCTCTGTGGCAGAATGTAAGGCTGGATTGTATTGAAGGCAGAAGAAAAGTCAACATTGGGATTTTGCACACTCTAGATGTCTATAGACCATGTTGAGAAGAGTAAGAATGGCATCATCCACTCCTCTGCTTGGCTGATAGCCAAACTGAAACGGGTCGAGGAGCTTCTGGGTGGCGCTGAGAACATGATTTTTCACAATTTTCTCAAGGCATTTCATTACTAAGGATGTCAAGGCGACAGGTTGGTAGTCATTCAGCACAGAGGGATTAGATGCTTTAGGAATTGGTATAATTATTGAGTTTTTCCACAGTACTGGCACGTGTTGCTGGTTCGAGCGAGGATTGGAAAATGTCTGTAAAAACACTGGCCAATTGTTCAGCACAGTGCTTTAACACATGTCCACTTATTTTGTCTGGGCCTGGGCTTTTGTGTGCGTTACATCCCCTGAACAACTTCAAAACATCATCCTGTTTCACAACAACCCTCTCAAACATTTGTAATGATGCTTCCATTTGTTCTACCTCTGACACAAAGTTGTCTGATTCAAATCTTGAGAAGAAAACATTCTGTTCATTAGCCATGTTCTGGCCCTCATGTCTCCCAGGGTCAGCACTGGGTTTCTCCCCTGTCTATGTGGGAGGCTTTAGCCATGGATTTAATCCCTTGCCAGGCCACCCTTGAGTTTTCTGAGGAGAGCGTCCTCTCCACCCTTTGCTTGTATGCCTCCTTGTCCACCGGTATCTGTCTTTTGATCTCACGTTGTACATCTCTTAAAGCCTGTCTATCACCCTCAGCATAAACCGCCGTCTTCCTATTAAGTAGTGATTTTAGATTTTTGTTGATAGCCAAGGCTTATTGTTAGGGAAGATTTTACAGGTTTTAGTAGGCACACCTGACTCAACACAGAAGTTTACATAGTCTGATCAACAACTCAAATACCTCCCACATAGTACAGTCAAAACACCCCTGGAGACAAGTGATACTGTTGTCGTTTCGGATCTGGACACGTTGAACAATTTGAAACAGGCCTATGTTGGCCTTCCGCATCGGTTAAGTTACCAGATCAGAAAAAAACTATGGGCCCCAGAATAGTTTTTCTGCCACACCATTCTGGGACCTGTGGTGCCACCTCTGCCTCACAGATACCTCAAAACGATACTAATCTCTGTCTCTCTCACTCCCTTTCTCCCTATTTCTGTACTTGTGTTTCTCCATGTCATTTTCTCTCTCGCTTTCTCCACCTTTACTCTCGTCCCTACCTCCCTCACTCTCTCTCACTGTTCTTTATCTTCCCTCTCTCTCAGGGCATATCCAGGGTCTGGAGGAGGAGGTGAAGCTTGTGAAGGGGTCTCTCTCCAATTCACAGATGGAGAAGAAGCAGCTACAGCATAGGCTCACTGACATGGAAAAGGTAAGAGGGCTGGGTCGTGAAACATTAGGCACCAAACGGAAGAAAATGAACTGAAACAGCGAGGGCCTACCTTAGAGCAAGATACAGTGCATTCAGAAAGTTACTTTTTCCACATTTTGTTTTGTTACAAAGTGGGATTAAAATGTTTTTAATTCATTTTTTTGTGTACATTATCTCCGGAACATCCAATGTCGTCTTGGTAAGTAACTCCAAGGTATATTTGGCCTTGGGTTTTAGTTTATTGTCCTGCTGAAAGGTGAATTTGTCTCCCAGTGTCTGTTGGAAAGCAGACTGAACCAGGTTTTCCTCTGGCATTTTGCCTGTGTTTAGCTCTATTCCGTTTCTTTTTATCCTAAAAAACTCCCTAATCCTTGTCGATGACAAGCATACACATAATGATGATGAGAATGATGCAGCCACCACCATGCGTGAAAACATGAAGAGTGGTACTCAGTGATGTGTTGTTGTGTTGGATTTGACCCCAAACATAACCCTTTGTATTCAGGACAAAAAGTGTATTTCTTTGCCACATATTTTGCCGTATTACTTTAGAGCCTTATTACAAACAGAATGCATGCTTTGTAATATTTTTTATTCTGTACAGGCTTGCATATTTTCACTCTGTCAATTAGGTTAGTATTGTGGAGTAACTACAATGTTGTTGATCCATCCAAATTGTTCTCATATCAAAGCCATTAAACTAACTTTTTTTTAAATCACCATTGGCCTGAGTGATTTCCTTCCCCTCCAGCAACTGTTAGGAAGGACGCCTGTACCGATGGACATTTCCTTGGGGATATTCTACCCCCCCCCCCATTAACATTTATCATTGCTACAGTTGTAAATATGTATTTATTATTATTGGTATTATTGTCACTTCTCTTTTTGACCTGCACTGTTGGAGTTCGGAGCGTAAGCATTTCACTGTACCCTGCAATTACATTGCGACCCTGTGTATGTGACTAATAAACTAATCTAGTCTAATCTGACTGGGTGCATTGATACACCATCCAAAGTGTAATTAATAACTTCACCATGCTCAAAGGGATATTAAATGTCTGCTTTTTTTTCTTTTTTTTTACCCATCTACCAATTGGTGCCCTTCTTTGCAAGGTATTGGAAAACCTCCCTGGTCTTTGTGGTTGAATCTGTGCTTGAAATTCATTGTTTGACTGAGGGACCTTACAGATAATTGTATGTGTGGGCGGGGCACAGAGATGAAAATCATGTTAAACACTATTATTTCATAGAGAGTCAATTCATCTTATAATGTGACTTGTTAAGCCACATTTTACCCCTGAACTTATTTAGGCTTGTATAACAAAGGGCTTGAATAATTACAGACTCAAGACATTTTTTACTGTTAACTAATTTCCCCCAAAATTCTTAAAACATAATTACACTTTCACATTGTGGGCTATTGCAGGGTCCCCCAACTGGTGGCCCGTGGGACGAATTTGGTCCGCGGGGGGGGGGGGGGGGTTTGGCACCCCAAGTTTTCTGAGCAAAATAATAAAAAATATGTATGTATTTTGGGGGGGGATTTTGATTGCTGGACATAAAAGACTGTAAAAACACCAGGAAATCAGCTACAAGTTATTTAAAGAAATCTGTTCCCAGGCATTCCCACGCATAATGGGCTTCTTGCAGGCAATTTGCAGTCTACAAATGATTTGTAATTATGTTCCGGCCCCCTGACCATCTGCTCCAGAAAAAATTGACCCACGGCTGAATCTAGTTGATGATCCCTGGGGTATTGGGTGTAGATCAGTGACACAATTGAAAAAAAAAAATTAATTCAAGCTGTAACACAATAAAATGTGGAAAAGTCAAGGGGTGTGAATACTTTCTGAAGGCACTGTAGATCTATTGATTTATTAGATCTAATAATCTCAAGTCCTCTTAGATCTCTCACGGTGGCAATCAATTTGGTATTGGGCGGCTGTCCCCTCTTTATCCTGTGGCTGTACACAGATTACAGCCACACACACAGAGACACACATGCATAGCTGACCTTTGACTTCTGGTTGGGTCCATTAGGAGAAGAGCAACCAGGAGATTGACCTGGCGTTCAAGCACAAGTCACTGCAGCAGAGCTTTGACATGGAGCGGGCAGAGCACAAGGCCACCAAGACACGCCTGGCCGACAAGAACCAGATCTACGAGTCCATCGAAGAAGCCAAGTCTGAGGCCCTGAATGGTGAGAGGGGGGGAGAAAAGGTAGTGGTGTTTGGGAATTGATAGATAAGTGAAATGGAGCATAAGAGAAAAATATATGTTACAACAAGAAGCAGGGGGGAAATGGGCCCCACCTAGTGAGTATGTGTCACTGTCAACAATGACAATCTGGATAAAAGTGTTGGCTAAATCAGGACTTTTCAAACCTCTCCTCTGGGACCTCCAGCTGTTCCATCTATTCTAGCACATCTGAATCAACTTGTCAACTAAGTCCTTGAATAGGTGAATACTGTCAGCTAGTTCAGGTCTGCAGCAAAACTGGGAAACATCTGGCGGTCCATATTATACAATTGTCTATTATTATCATAACATTGTCTCCTCCTTATGTTTGTGAGGGACGGAGCGGACGCTGCAGGAGGAGCGGAGCTACAAGCTGCAGTTGGAGTCCAGATTGCTGCACCTGGAGAAGGAGTATTCCATGCTGGACTGTGACTACAAGCAGGCTGAGCACAAACTGGACGAGCTGCGCGCACACAAGGACAAACTCGCTGAGGAGGTGTGTGTGTGTGGGGAGGGGGACAAGTCTGTGCGTGTCTCTACATTCATGATGCGACTTTGTGTGAGAGAGCGTGTAAAGGTGTGTGCGTGTGTGTCTTTATTTGTGTGTTTCGTGAAGATTTCTCTCTTGTCTGTTCTATTACCTGCAAGAAATGATATTGGTGCTGACTTTACCCTAAACTAACCTCACCATCTCTCACTCACTCACTCACTCACTCACTGTCTCATTTCTCCTCACTCTAGGTGAAAACCCTGAGCCTGTGTATGGAGCAGGAGGAGCAAAAGCGCATGTTGAGCCAGAATGACCTGAATGCCCAGACCCAGCAGGTGACTGCCCTGTGCTCCTCGGAGAAGCAGCTGAAGCAGGAGCTCAACCACCTGCTAGACATGAAGCACAGCCTGGAGAAACAGAACCAGGAGCTACGCAGGTAGAGGGGATAACGCGAGCACACACACATGCTTTATAAACACATATGCACAGTCGAGCTGGCTTGGACGTACAGTGCCTTTGGAAAGGATTCAGACCCCTTGACTTTTTCCACATTTTGTTAGGGTACAGCCTTAGTCAAAAATGTATTCAATTGTTTTTTTCTTCATCAATCTTAAACACAATAACTTATTTACGTAATGTTCAGACCCTTTGCTATGAGACTCGAAATTGAGCTCAGGTGATCATCCTTGAGATGTTTCTACAACTTGATTGGAGTCCACCCGTGGTAAATTCAATTGATTGGACATGATTTGGAAAGGCACCCACCGGTCTATATAAGATCCCACAGTTGACAGTGCATGTCAGAGGAAAAACCAAGCCATTAAGTCGAAGGAATTGTCCGTAGAGCTCCACGACAGGATTGACAGGAGGCACAGATCTGGGGATGGGTACCAAAACATTTCTGCAGCATTGAACGTCCCAAAAACAACACAGTGGCCTCCATCATTCTTAAATAGAAGAAGTTTGGAACCACCAAGACAGGGAGGTGACCAAGAACTCGATGGTCTCTCTGACAGAGCTCTAGAGTTCCTCTGTGGAGATGGGAGAACCTGCCAGAAGGACAACCATCTCTGCAGCACCCTACCAATCAGGCCTTTATGGTAGAGTTGCTAGACAGAAGCCACTCCTCAATAAAAGGCACATGACAGCCCGCTTGGAGTTTGCAAAAAAGCACCTAAAGACTCTGACCATGAGAAACAAGATTCTCTGGTCTGATGTAACCAAGATTGAACTCTTTAGCCTGAATGCCAAGCATCACGTCTGGAGGAAACCTTGCGGCATCCCTATGGTGAAGCATGATGGTGGCAGCATCATGCTGTGGGATGTTTTTCAGCGGCAGGGACTGGGAGACTAGTCAGGATTCAGGCAAAGATGAACGGAGCAAAGTACACAGAGATCCTTGATGAAAACCTGCTCCAGAGCGCTCAGGACCTCTGACTGGGGCGAAGGTTCACCTTCCAACAGGACAACGACCCTAAGCACACATCCAAGACAATGCAGGAGTGGCTTCGGGACACGTCTCTGAATGTCCTTGAGTGGCCCAGCCAGAGCCCGGACTTGAACCTGATCAAACATCTCTGGAGAGACCTGAAAATAGCTGTGCATCCAACCTGACAGAGCTTGAGAGGATCTGCAGAGAGGAGTAGGAGAAACTCCCCAAATACAGGTGTGCCAAGCTTGTAGTGTCATACCCAAGAGGACTTGAGGCTGTAATTGCTGCTAAAGGTGCTTCAACAAAGTATTGAGTCAAGTGTTTGAATAGTTATGTAAATGTCATATTTCCTTTTTTTTTCAAATAAATTTGCAAACAATTACAAAAAATATGTTTTTTGCTTTGTCATTATGCTGTATTGTGTGTAGGTTGCTGAGGAGTTTTATATATTTAATCCATTTTAGAATAAGGCTGTAACGTAACTAAATGTGGGAAAAGTCCAGGGGTCTGAATACTTTCCGGAAAGGCACTGTATGTGTGTGTGAGAGGGGATGTGATGGCCAATAGATGTTACTCATCATTAGGTATCATTTCTGTCTTCCCCAGGCACTACATGTTGGGAGTTGTGTGTTGCTTGTTTTAGATTGATTTGACATGGCAGTGATTGACAGTCCTTTTCCCCAATCACAGGGAGAGACAGGAGACTGACGGACAGCTGAAGGAGATGAAGGACCAGCTGGAGGCAGAACAGTATTTCACGGTACTGTTGACTTCTAGTCACTCTCCCATTGTGTGGAAAGATTTCCCCCAAATTCCCAGGTTTACCAGACACCCAGGTTAGAATACTGCTGGGAATTTTTGCAACCCTAAGAAATACTATATTTAGCAGTTTCTCAGTCTACTAATTCTGCTTTACAGTGTTTGTTATGTCCCAAAGGGCACCCTATCCCTATTGACCCTGGTCAAAAGTAGTGCACTACATAGGGAATAGGGTGCCATTTGGGACACACAATCGTTGGTGTGTTGACTTGGCTGTCCTCTGTGCCAGACCCTGTACAAGACCCAGATCCGGGAGCTGAAGGAGGAGTGTGACGAGAGGAACAAGCTGTATAAGGACATTCTGCAGAGACTGGAGGAGTACCAGGAGGAGAGGTACTGGAACAGGATCCTACCATAAACTGTGCCTTGACACTTGTAAGTTTTCCCAAAATGCAGTTTTTTTCTGGAAATCATCCAACTGTGATTTCTGGAAACCCTGGGAAAGTTACTGGATTTTTACAACCCTACCTGAAACTCAATTATATCTTTGTTCACACTACTGAGCCCAGCTGTACTGCACTTGCCTGGTTATACATCCACTGTAGTTGCTGGACCCGTGCTGGAAAGAAGCACTTCTATCAAGCTCTTGGAGATTAGTGTCATTAGCACAAAGTTAATCTCTCATGGACAGACTACGTAAACATACATGGTACCACTTATCTTTAAGTAGTCTGTCCACAAGTGATTAGCTGTAGCCTCATGTAATAATGCTTTCCACCCTTATCATGGCGAAATGATAGCCTGACAATACTGCAGGTAATGTGATCAGAGCGTAACCTAACCTCCTATAATGCCTAGTCTACAGGTGATGTGCCATCAATCACCATATCACAAACACAATGATCTTCGAGAATCTGACCAAATTACACAAGATGTTTGATTATTAGCACACACTGTAAAGTCACACAGACAGACTTTAAGCTCTAAACTCCTGTTACAGCCAGCACGGAGGTCTAATTTTATCTCAATATCAAATCATTTCTGGGTAACAATTAAGGGGCGGCAGCGTAGCCTAGTGTTAGAGCGTTGGACTCATAACCAAAAGGTTGCAAGATCGAAGCCCCGAGCTGACAAGGTACAAATCTGTCGTTCTGCCCCTGAACAAGGCAGTTAACCCACTGTTCCTAGGCCTTCATTGAAAATAAGAATTTGTTCTTAAATGACTTGCCTAGTTATATATATATATATATATATATAAGTCCCTTACTGTCATTGTTTTCAATTAAAATGGTGGGGAGGGGAAAACTGAAAACTAGCTGTTATTGGCAGAGAGGTTTGGAACTCTCTTATTTGTCTATTAACTAATTTACCGCCTGGTGATGTCACCAAAACTACATCCCACCAAAACAGGCTGACACTAAACAGCCCTTAGACTATTATACTAAAAGGGCATCATCATCATTTTCACAATATTATTCCAACCTCATTGTGTGGAAGTATATACACTGCTCAAAAAAATAAAGGGAACACTTAACACAATGTAACTCCAAGTCAATCACACTTCTGTGAAATCAAACTGTCCACTTAGGAAGCAACACTGATTGACAATAAATTTCACATGCTGTTGTGCAAATGGAATAGACAAAAGGTGGTAATTATAGGCAATTTGCAAGACACCCCCCAAAACAGGAGTGATTCTGCAGGTGGTGACCACAGACCACTTCTCAGTTCCTATGCTTCCTGGCTGATGTTTTGGTCACTTTTGAATGCTGGCGGTGCTCTCACTCTAGTGGTAGCATGAGACGGAGTCTACAACCCACACAAGTGGCTCAGGTAGTGCAGTTCATCCAGGATGGCACATCAATGCGAGCTGTGGCAAAAAGGTTTGCTGTGTCTGTCAGCGTAGTGTCCAGAGCATGGAGGTGCTACCAGGAGACAGGCCAGTACATCAGGAGACGTGGAGGAGGCCGTAGGAGGGCAACAACCCAGCAGCAGGACCGCTACCTCCGCCTTTGTGCAAGGAGGTGCACTGCCAGAGCCCTGCAAAATGACCTCCAGCAGGCCACAAATGTGCATGTGTCAGCATATGGTCTCAGAAGGGGTCTGAGGATCTCATCTCGGTACCTAATGGCAGTCAGGCTACCTCTGGCGAGCCCATGGAGGGCTGTGCGGCCCCGCAAAGACATGCCACCCCACACCATGACTGACCCATCGCCAAACCGGTCATGCTGGAGGATGTTGCAGGCAGCAGAACATTCTCCACGGCGTCTCCAGACTCTGTCACGTCTGTCACATGTGCTCATGTGCTCAGTGTGAACCTGCTTTCATCTGTGAAGAGCACAGGGCGCCAGTGGCGAATTTGCCAATCTTGGTGTTCTCTGGCAAATGCCAAACGTCCTGGCCTGTCTCCTGGTAGCGCCTGCATGCTCTGGACACTACGCTGACAGACACAACAAACCTTTTTGCCACAGTTCGCATTGATGTGCCATCCTGGATGAACTGCACTACCTGAGCCACTTGTGTGGGTTGTAGACTCCGTCTCATGCTACCACTAGAGTGAGAGCACCGCCAGCATTCAAAAGTGACCAAAACATCAGCCAGGAAGCATAGGAACTGAGAAGTGGTCTGTGGTCACCACCTGCAGAATCACTCCTGTTTTGGGGGGTGTCTTGCAAATTGCCTATAATTTCCACCTTTTGTCTATTCCATTTGCACAACAGCATGTGAAATTTATTGTCAATCAGTGTTGCTTCCTAAGTGGACAGTTTGATTTCACAGAAGTGTGATTGACTTGGAGTTACAGTGTGTTGTTTAAGTGTTCCCTTTATTTTTTTGAGCAGTGTATTAAAGAGTAATATCACGTTTTTGACTTGACTGCACCTAAAATAGAAGTGAAAATGGAACTCATTGATATATATACTACCGTTCAAAAGTTTGGGGTCACTTAGAAATGTCCTTGTTTTTGAAGAAAAGCAACAAAGAAATGGTCCATTACAATAACATGAAATTGATGTTGGAAATATAGTGTAGACGTTTGTTTAAAAATATAGTGTAGACATTGTTAATGTTGTTAATGACTATTGTAACTGGAAACGGCAGACTTTTTTTAATGGAATATCTACATAGGCGTACAGAGGCCCATTATCAGCAACCATCACTCCTGTGTTCCAATGGCACGTTGTGTTAGCTAATCCAGGTTTACCATTTTTGAAAGTCTAATTGATCATTAGAAAACCCTTTTGCAATTATGTTACACAGCTGAAAACTGTTGTTCTGATTTAAAGAAACAATAAAACTGGCCTTCTTTAGACTAGTTGAGTATCTGGAGCATCAGCATTTGTGGGTTTGGTTACAGGCTCAAAATGGCCTTTCTTCTAAAACTTGTCAGTCTATTCTTGTTCTGAGAAATTAAAGCTATTCCATGCAAGAAATTGCCACGGAACTGAAGATCTCGTACAACGCTGTGTACTACTCTCTTCACAGAACAGCACAAACTGGCCCTAACCAGAATAGAAAGAGGAGTGGGAGGTTTGTCTAGTTTGAGAAACAGATGCCTCACAAGTCCTCAACTGGCAGATTCATTAAATAGTACACGTAAAACACCAGTCTCAGCATCAACAGTAAGAGGCGACTCCGGGATGCTGGCCTTCTAGGTAGAGTTCCTCTGTCCAGTGTCTGTGTTCTTTTGCCCGTCTTAATCTTTACTTTTTATTGGCCAGTCTGAGATATGGCTTTTTTTTCAACTCTGCCTAGAAGGCCAGCATTCCGGAGTCGCCTCTTCACTGTTGAAGTTGAGACTGGTGTTTTGCGGGTACTATTTAATGAATCTGCCAGTTGAGGACTTAAAGCTTCTGTTTTTCAAACTATACACTAATGTACTTGTCCTCTTGCTCAGTTGTGCACCCACTCCTCTTTCTATTTTGGTTAGTGCCAATTTGCACTGTTCTGGGAAGGGAGTAGTACACAGCCTTGTACGAGATCTTCAGTTTCTTGGCAATTTCTTGCATGGAATGTTTACATCATTTTTATGTTTACATCATTTAGCAGACGCTCTTATCCAGAGCGACTTACATTTAACCTTTTTTTTTTTTTTAACTAGGCAAGTCAGTTAAGAACAAACTCTTATTTTCAATGACGGCCTAGGAACAGTGGGTTAACTGCCTTGTTCAGGGGCAGAACGACAGATTTGTAACTTGTCAGCTCGGGGATTTGAACTTGCAATCTTTCGGTTACTAGCCCAACGCTCTAACCACTAGGCTACCCTGCCGCCCCCGGAATAGCCTTCATTTCTCGCCTCTGTATGCCTATGTAGATATTCCATTGAAAATCAGCCGTTTCCAGCTACACTAGTCATTTACAACATTAACAATGTCTACACTGTATTTCTGATCAATTTGATGTTATTTTAATGGTCAAAAACAAGGACATTTCTAAGTGACCCCAAACTTTTGACCTGTAGTGTACTTAGGCCTAACCTCAGGCCAGCCTTCTCCTATTACAACGTTTGGCAATGCAAGATTAATGTATTCCTAGGTCAAGTGACCGTCCCGACATAGAGTACAGGACACTGATGTCATTAGCTTAATTTTCCCATATTATAGTGCACAGATTCCAACAAACCAGGATTTTCCTGGTATTCTGGTATTTCCTTTCTGGCCTTCCAGTGACTGCTCTGACATAAAGCACTGGACTAGATTCAGCCGTTTTCCCATACAGTAGTGTCAGTATTTCTCCAAATTCCCACATTCCCTGGTATTCCGGGTCTTCCTTCCCACAGGGATTCCCTGGCAGCACAGCTGGGGGTGAGCCTGACCAAGGTGGACTCTGAACAGCTAGCGCGCTCCATCGCCGAGGAGCAGTACTCCGATCTGGAGAAGGAGAAGATCATGAAAAATCTGGAGATCAAGGACATGATGGCCCAACACAGGCAGGAGCTAGGGGACAAGGAGGCCACCATCGGCTCGGTGAGGGGGGATGGGTTGGAGAGAGAGAGAGCGGGGAGGAAGAGAGAGGGAGAGAGACTGAGGCTTGAGTTTAATCAGTCAAATAAGAATGTTGTCAAAGAGAGGGTGTCACTGAATACTTTTGAGACCCTTCTCCCACTGTACTTGGTGTCTGTAATGCTCAACTGTCATCTGTGGCCCCCTACAGTTGGAGGAGTCCAACCGCACCCTGACCGTAGACGTGGCCAACCTAGCCAATGAGAAAGAGGAGCTCAATAACCAACTGAAGGAGATGCAGCAACGTGAGTAGCCCCCCCCCCACCCCACTCGCCCTTCCTACTTTGAGCCCAGGTCCAGAATGTTCCAGAAATGTTGTGGGAATGTTTGTTCTTGGTTTGGTGATGGAGGATTCCATGTGCTCTCAATGTCCTCACAGTATCCAGAATGTTACCAGATGTGGTGATGAGAATGTTTGTCCAGAATGTTACAGGGATGTTGTCAGAAGGTTTGGTATTGGTTTTTGTTCAGAGCTCCAGAAGGCCAGGGAGGAGGAGAGACATATGAACAGCGTGAAGATGTCCTTTGAGAATAATCTGCAGACGGAGAGAACGCTTAAGATACAGGTGAGGGACTGTTTGGATGTGTATCACATACGAGCTAGCTGGCTAGAAAGCACTGGTTAGCGACAAATAGTGTCGCTGTAAAAGTAGTGTCGCCCTTTCCCAACCAAGACCACGTTATTGGTAGGGGTAATGGTTAGCATAACACGTTAGCTCCTGGAGTACAAAGTATCGGGGGTTCATGGTCCCGAGTTCAGCAGAACAGATACAAAACTAAAATGTTACATATTATGCAATATATAGTCAGTTTCCTAGAATCTCCATCAAAAGCGCTTTCTGTTCCAGGACTAGGCTGAATCGTGTGTCCTGGAAACCAGCCCATAAAGTATTTTTCATTGAGAATATACACTGAGTGTACAAAATACTGCTCTTTCCATGAATCCAGATGAACGCTATGATCCCTTATTGATGTCACTTGTTAAATCCACTTCAATCAGTGTAGATGAAGGGGAGGAGACGGGTTTAAGAAGGATTTTTAAGACAATTGAGACATGGATTGTGTGTGTGCCATTCAGAGGGTGATGGGCAAGACAAAAGATTTAAGTGCCTTTGAACGGGTTATGGTAGAAGGTGCCAGATGTACCGGTTTGAGTGTGTCAGGAACTGCAACGCTGTTGGGTGTACCACGCTCTAATGTTTCCCGTGTATCAAGAATTGTCCACCACCCAAAGAACTTCCAGACAACTTGACACAACTGTGGGACGCATTGGAGTCAACATGGGCCAGCATCCCTGTGGAACGATTTTGACACCTTGTGGATTCCGTGTCCCAACGAATTGAGGCTGTTCTAAGAGCAAATATTAGTAAGGTGTTCCTAATGTTTTGTGCACTCGGTGTATATTGCGGTGTGCTGTTTATTTCCGTCCCCATAACATATTGTGTATATGTATGGCTGTATCCACCAGGCGGTCAACAAGCTGTCTGAAATCATGAACCGGAGGGAGTCGATGCGTACGGGTCACCGCCACGACGACACCCTGGACATGCGCAGGAAGGAGAAGGAGAACAGGAAGCTACAGCTGGAGCTGAGGTCGGAGAAGGAGAAACTGAACAGCACCATCATCAAGTACCAAAGAGAGATAAACGATATGCAGGCGGTCAGTCTATAACATAACCACAACCTTCACGCAGCCACTTAAACAGGTAGTCAGTCCAACCAAAACACAACGACAACCTTAAACTAACCATCACATAACCACAACCTTGTACTAGGTTGGGCTCCCGAGTGGCGCAGTGGTCTAAGGCACTGCATCTCAGTGCTAGAGGCGTCACAACAGACCCTGGTTAGATTCCAGGCTGTATCACAAACGGCCGTGATTGAGAGTCCCATAGGAGGGCTCACAATTGGCCCAGCGTCGTAAGGGTTTGGCCGGGGTAGGCCGTCATTGTAAATAAGAAATTGTTCTTAACTGACTTGCCTAGTTAAATAAAGGTTAAAGAAATAAAATACTAACCATCACACAACCACTTGTTGCTGTGAACGTTTTACTATGCGAGCATTTCATTTTCTTATTACTAGGCAGTGCTGTGGGAACAAAGTGAGGCCAGTTGGCTGGAATGGCCTCCCAAAGTCACATCGATATATAGACACCAGTAAATACTACCTACTTGATGCTTCAGCTAAAAGTGTGTGCATGTGTGTTTCCATCAGTGGAGGCTGCTGAGGGGAGGGCAGACTCGTGGTAATGGAATGGCATCAAACCCATGGAAACCATGTGTTTGATAACAATTCCACTTATTCCGCTCCAGCCGTTACCGCGAGCCTGTCCTCCCCATTTAAGGTGCCAACATCCTCCTCTGATTTCCATCTGTACTGTAGGTGTTATCAGACGAGAGCCAGGTACGCATGGCGCTCCAGATGGCCTTGGACAGTAAGGACAGTGACATTGAGCAGCTGCGCTGTCAGCTGCCCTCTCTGAGCATCCACTCTATGGACTCCACCAGCGTCAGCAGCAGTAACGACATGGATGACTGCGGTTACCCAGGTAAGACCGGCCTCTCACCCCCCACTTTAACACTGGCCACTAAACTCTTCAATTGGAAACCCTCAGTAGGCAGGTGTTACCTTTTATGTACACAAATGTTCAGTGTTTTAACTTGAGCGTTAAATGATGAATATTTAAGATTCAAGTCAAAGCACTGAACACTCCTCTCTATCAATTCCTCCTATCCTTCCCTATCTCTCTCTGTCTCAACACTGTTTTCCTCACACCTTTTTATTTTCCCACCTGTCACTCCTTTATTGACTTTCCCACGCCTTCTTTCACTATGCCTAAACATCTGCCTCGAATACACCTTTAATTCCTTATTCCTTTCTGTCCCTTCAATATCCACTCCCACACTCCCTCTCTCTGTCTGTTGTGATGGTGTAGTGTTCATCAGTCACTCCCAGACCTCCGAATATATGCCTTCCACTACCAGCGCAGGCAGAAATCTGTCGGCATTGCCACCCGGCCCTCCTTTAGAGTGGCTCACCTTTTCTTTGGCTCCGACTCTGAGAATGAGGAGTAGGACGGAGAGAAAAGAGTATGACGTAAATGATGGGCGGTTAGAACATGGCCGCCGACCTTTGGCCCTAACCTATGAGCAGCCGTCCCCAGAGCCTGACCGCAGCGGTGCAGGTGACCCCTCATGGTGGTTCAAACGCAACGAAGCAAGTCTCCAAAATACGTACCCTCTCTATCCCGCCTCGGCAGTCCGTCAGTCTGTAACACTCCCGGGAGTGACTCTGCAGTGCAACTACAGTAACAGTGGTTGGTGTTTCACAGCTGTGTGCGGAAAGTCGCAGCCTAACATTGTGTGGCCCCTGTTAGTTTGAGTTGACTCAACTCAAGGTTATGTGGACTTTCAAAACGTTTTCCCGATTTGGAATAGCTCGCGTGTAGGGATCCTGAGCTGCATCTCAAATGGCTCCCTATTCCTTGTATAGTGCACTACTTTGACCAGAAATGGTACCATTTTGGATAAGAAATAGGGTGCCATTTTTCTTTCAAGCACCATTAATAGATTAATTTAGCGAAATAAAAATATTTGTTGGGAAGGCATGTAAATAACGTTTAGGAGACAATAATTAGCTACAGAGTATTACATGATGCACGCAACACGTTTCAACAAAAGTGGGCCGTGTGGATTGGCTCCTGACCTCAGCTCTGCAGTATGTAACAGCTGTAATGAAGCTCTTATGAAGCAATATTAATGTACTTCCTGTTTCCTGTATGCAAAACAGATACCAGGCTGGAGGGCTGGCTATCACTTCCTGTGAAGAGCACCAAGAGATTTGGATGGGATAGAAGGGTATGGTGCCCCTTCTGCCTCTCTGACTATTCTGTACCTCATTATTGGTCTTTATTGATTATTCCACTGACACGTGAGTCCTACTGTGTGATTTTGTCTTTTTCCCTGCTCTCTCTCTCTCAGTACGTGGTGGTAAGCAGTAAGAAGATCTTGTTCTACAATAGTGAGATGGACCGAGAGCAGTCCAACCCCTACATGATCCTAGACATTGAGTGAGTCACAAAGCTTGTTTGTCCTCATTTGATCTTTTTTTTCTCTCACTGCTTCTATTGAGATGCCTATCATTTTTTTCCATTCTTTCCTCCATGCAGTAAGCTGTTCCACGTCCGACCAGTCACTCAAACAGATGTGTACCGTGCTGACACCAAAGAAATCCCCAGGATATTCCAGGTGACAACTCACATTGACATCAATATCTTTTCTTCGAGCCTTTCAACAGAATCCTCATTTACAGAATCGTAACATATATGATCTGCTCCTTAATTCCTCTTCCATCTCTCCACCTCACAGATCCTTTACGCCAATGAGGGCGAGAGCAAGCGGGAGCAGGAATTTGCGGCGGAGCCGCTGGCGCTGGCGGGCGAGCGCTCGCCCTACGTCACGCACAAGGGTCACGAGTTTATCCCCACTCTCTACCACCTGCCATCGAGCTGTGAGGCATGCACGCGGCCCCTGTGGAACGTGTTCAAGCCGCCGCCCGCGCTGGAGTGCCGCCGCTGCCACACCAAGTGCCACAAGGACCACTTAGACCGGAATGAGGAGGCCATCGCCCCCTGCAGGGGTCAGTAAGAGGGGAATGGTCACAATATGTAACCCTCCCTTGCCTCCCACATTCCTTAAAACTCTATAAACCCAGTGGTGTTCACCCATAGAGTTCTAAAGCCCAGAGGGCTCACTTGCCACAAAATGTGCCACTTTCCCGTCTAGGTTTTATATTTCTGTGGGTGAATGCCACTGGGTTCAAAGGGTTTTATGAGCATGTGGGCAAGCGAGGGTTAAATATTATTTATGAGTTTTCGAACAATGGGAATTACTGTTTAGAATGTTAGTCCCCCTTGAACATTGCCACTTTAACGTCTGTATTATTAAGACAGTGAAGTTAAAGCACATTTTGGTAGGCATACATATTAGTCCGTTTTCTTTAAATGAATTGTTTTCCTGTATTAGTGTATTCACTAACGTCAAACCTCCTCCCTTAGTGAACTACGACATATCCACGGCCAAAGACCTACTCCTATTGGCCGGCTCTCAGGAGGAGCAGCAGCGATGGGTCAGCCGGCTAATCAGACGCATCCCGAGGAAACACGCTGGACCCGCCTCCGTGGCCCAAGCCCCCGAGCCACCTTCCCACTCCTCCCCCCGACTCTCCCCTGGCGCCTCCCCCCGCAACTCTCCAAGCCTGTCCCCCCACCGCGGAGCCATCAAGGTCCAGCCCTGTCGCCAGCAGACTCAGCCTGCAGGGAAGCCCAGGTAAGACTATTGATGGGTAAAGAGGGTGGCTTTCAGACTTGGTTCAAATTGTTTTGGGAAATCTTTCAAATACTTTCAGTATTTGCTTGAGCCTGCCTGGAATGCCAGATCGGCGGTGTTTGCGCTTTTGGGGCTATTCCGTTGGTTGCACAAGACAAGCTCAATCAAGCAATATTAACCATTTACACTCGTGGGAATTGGCCTATATGGATAGGGCTAAATATAAATGTTTCTTACAGAAGAAATATGAAAACGCATATGCATAACCATGGTAAGCTATTAAATGGGAACAGTTTGGAAAATGATTAGACTAAAGGTGAGGACAAAACAGTTAGTCTGACAGAAGACTGAATCCAAACATTATACTGTAGATTTTATGTTCATTTTACATTGACTGTACTTTTTGATGCATTTGTTGATAATGAAATCAGAAAATACTCTGGGTAAATAAAGTACATACATTCAGTAACATGAAATAACACATTTGAGGTAGGTGCAACATAAAACAAACAAATGACAAGGGTTTGAGTGAGAGGTCTAACAATTCATCCGTAAGGTGTGGGTTGAGGTCAGGGCCAGTCAAGTTCTTCCACACCGATCTCAACAAGCCATTTCTGTATGGACGTCGATTTGTACACGGGGGCTTTGTCATGCTGAAACAGGAAAGGGCCTTCCCCAAACTGTTGCCACAAAGTTGGAAGCACAGTGTTAAAACCTCTTTGAGCTAGGTGTCCCGCTAGCGTTCCACTACGAAAACATCCGATGAAATTGCAGAGCGCGAAATTCAAAATACAAAAATAGTTGTATGAAACATTCATGAAAATACAAGTGTCATACATCATTCTTTAGCTTAGAATCTTGGTAATCGAACCGCTTTGTTCGATTTACAATAGGCTTTACAGCGAAAGCATTTGATTATCTGAGGACAACGCCCGCATACACCTGCATTAAAAACATTTTTCAAACCAGCAGAGGCGCCACAAAAATCAAAAATAGCGATAAAATAAAACACTTACCTTTGAAGATCTTCCTCTGTTTGCAGTCCCAAGGGTCCCATCTACACAACAAATGGTTGTTTTGTTCGATAAAGTCCTTCTTTATATCCCAAAAAAGTCAGGTTTGTTGGTGTGTTTGATTCAGTAATCCACCCGTTCCACTCCTTCAACATGCAGACAAAGGAATCCCAAAAGTTATCGGTAAACTTCGTCCAAACAAGTCAAACAACGTTTCTAATCAATCTTCAGGTACCCTAATATGTAAATAAACGATCAAATTTAAGACTGAATGTAGTATGTTCAATACCGGAGATAAATAACGAAGTGCGCGCCCTCATTCATGCGCTCCACAAGACTAGAGTCCTAATGAGGGACACCTTGAAAAACTACAACTACTTGTTCATTTTTCAAAAAACAAGCCTGAAACCTTTTCTAAAGACTGTTAACATCCAGTGGAGGGCATAGGTACTGCAATCTGTGGACTTTTTGGTTGGAAATCCAATATGCCAACATAGGAATGGCCTGGGAGCTCAAAAAACATGTTTTCCAGATAGATTTTCCTCGGGTTTTCACCTGCCATATCAGTTATGTTATACTCACAGACATTATTTTAACAGTTGTAGAAACTTCAGAGTGTTTTCTATGCTAACAATTATATGCATATCCTAGCTTCTGGGCCTGAGTAACAGGCAGTTTACTTTGGGCACGTCAGTCATCCAAACTTCCGAATACCCCCCTAGCCTTAAGAAGTTTAAGATTTCCCATCTCTAGAACTAAGGGGCCTAGCCCGAACCATGAAAAACAGCCCCAGACCATTATTCCTCCTCTACCAAACTTTACAGTTGGCACAATGCATTGGGGCAGGTAGCGTTCTCCTGGCATCCGCCAAACCCAGATTCGTCCATCGGACTGCCAGATGGTGAAGTGTGATTCATCACTCCAGAGAACGCATTTCCACTGCTCCAGAGTCCATTGGCGGCAAGCTTTACACCACTCCAGCTGATGCTTGGCATTGCTCATGGTGATCTTAGTCTTGTGTGCGGCTGCTCGGCCATGGAAACCCATTTCATGAAGCTCCCGACAAACAGTTCTTATGCTGACGTTGCTTCCAGAGGCAGTTTGGAGCTCGTAGTGAATGTTGCATCTGAGGATAGATTATTTTCACGGGCTACTACTATTATTTTTGTGGCCTACTACTTCATGGCTGAGCCACTGTTGCTTCGAGACGTTTCCACTTCACAATAACAGCACTTACGGTTGACCGGGGCCACTCTAGAGGGACAGAAATGTATTGACTTGGTCAATGCTTTTGATACGGTAGACCATTCCATTCTTGTGGGCTGGCTAAGGAGTATTGGTGTCTCTGAGGGGTCTTTGGCCTGGTTTGCAAACTACCTCTCTCAAAGAGTGCAGTTTATAAAGTCAGAACATCTTCTGTCTCAGCCACTGCCTGTCACCAAGGGAGTACCCCAAGGCTCAATCCTAAGCCCCACGCTCTTCTCAATTTACATCAACAACATAGCTCAAGCAGTAGGAAGCTCTCTCTCATCCATTTATATGCAGATACAGTCTTATACTCAGCTGGCCCCTCCTCGGATTTTGTGTTAAACGCTCTACAACAAAGATTCTTAGTGTCCAAAAAGCTTTCTCTGCCCTTAACCTTGTTCTGAACACCTCCAAAACAAAGGCCATGTGGTTTGGTAAGAAGAATGCCCCTCTCCCCACCGCTATGATTACTACCTCTGAGGGTTTAGAGCTTGAGGTAGTCACCCCATACAAGTACTTGGGAGTATGGATAGACTGTACACCTTCCTTCTGTCAGCACATATCAAAGCTGCAGGCTAAGGTTAAATCTACACTTGGTTTCCTCTATCGTAATCGCTTCTCTTTCACCCCAGCTTCCAAACTAACCCTGATTCAGATGACCATCCTACCCATGCTAGATTACGGAGACGTAATTTATAGATCGGCAGGCAAGGGTGCTCTCGAGCGGCTAGATGTTCTTTACCATTTGGCCATCAGATTTGCCACAAATGCTCCTTTATAGGACACATCACTGCACTCTATACTCCTCTGGAAACTGGTCATCTCTATGTACCCGTCGCAATGCTTATTTATAAAACCCTCTAAGGCCTCACTCCCCCCTATCTCAGATACCTACTGCAGCCCTCATCCTCCACATACAACACCCGTTCTGCCAGTCACATTCTGTTAATGGTCCCCAAAGCACACACATCCCTAGGTCGCTCCTCTTTTCAGTTCGCTGCAGCTAGCTCTGTTCTGCCATGGCCATCTCAGTCGCTGGACCTCAATCCAATCGAAAACCTGTGGGCTGAGTGGAAGAGGGCAGTTGATAAGCGCAAACCCAAGAATGTGAAGGATCTTGAAAGGATCTGCATAGAGGAATGGCCCCAAATCCCTCCAAATGTGTTCCTTAACCTTGTCAAACATTACAGGAAAAGACTCCATGCTGTTATCCTTGCCAGAGGTGGTTGCACTAAGTACTAAATGAGGAGTGCCAATAATTATGAAACTTTGATTTTGGTAAAAATGTATTTTGTATTAAATAATTGAATGATTTTGGTTGGTTCCATTGAAACATTAATAAAGTACAGTATTTCTCACATGTTGGTATTTTGAGTTTATCTCTATAATTATATTGTTTATATTTGTTTAAGTATTGTTTGTGCATTGCCAGTCAGGGGTGCCAGTAATTTTGGAGACCACTATATATATATGGTGTGTCAAGAGTTAAAGTATTTGAAAGATTTTCATTACTATTTGAACCCTTGATTTGCTAGGTTTGTGTGTAAACTTGGGTCGTGTTCAATAATCCACAACTTTGCAAAACGTTTTGCAGCGCGAAGCAAAAACCAGTGTTCTTTTTGGATATGTTCAGGTTGTACCTTCCCATTTCAAAATGTTTTCTTCCTACTGAACATGGCCCTGGTTAAATTAAACAAGATGGATAGACAGCTAATGTATTCATAAATCAGATGTGTGTTACTGATATTGGATTTGCTTTTCATTGCAAATATAATATCTGTCCGTTTGGTCAACACAGCATACTCTTTATCTCACCTAGGGATGGGTATCGTTTAAGATTTTAACGGTATTGCTACTCTTAAAGATACTGCTTATCGATCTGGTACTTTAACGATATTCTTATCCGTTCTTTTTGTTATTTTTTACGGAAAAAAACGAAACAAATTGAACTGAATTAACATTGCTTTATTTTCTGAAATGTAAAATAAACAATTATTTACAGCAAAAGAAACAGCAATGTTTTGAACAAATCACTATTAAAGACTAATGTTGTGATGATGGAAATGTAAAACAAATAATATTTTCCTGCAAAAGATAATATAGTGGTATAGAACAACACGGATGGGGCATGCAGGTAGGCTGCAAAAGGACTAACAGTTCTTAGCAGTTCTTCTGGAGAAAATTCTAAAATTGTGTTTTACACTGCCCTGGTGTGGAGGACCTTCTGTTTTACACTGTCCTGGTGTGGAGGACCTTCTGTTTCACACTGTCCTGGTGTGGAGGACCTTCTGTTTCACACTGTCCTGGTGTGGAGGACCTTCTGTTTCACACTGTCCTGGTGTGGAGGACCTTCTGTTTTACGCTGTCCTGGTGTGGAGGACCTTCTGTTTTACACTGTCCTGGTGTGGAGGACCTTCTGTTTTACGCTGTCCTGGTGTGGAGGACCTTCTGTTTTACACTGTCCTGGTGTGGAGGATCTTCTGTTTTACACTGTCCTGGTGTGGAGGACCTTCTGTTTTACTCTGTCCTGGTGTGGAGGACCTTCTGTTTTACACTGTCCTGGTGTGGAGGACCTTCTGTTTCACACTGTCCTGGTGTGGAGGACCTTCTGTTTTACACTGTCCTGGTGTGGCGGACCTTCTGTTTTACACTGTCCTGGTGTGGAGGACCTTCTGTTTCACACTGTCCTGGTGTGGAGGACCTTCTGTTTTACACTGTCCTGGTGTGGAGGACCTTCTGTTTTACACTGCCCTGGTGTGGAGGACCTTCTGTTTTACACTGCCCTGGTGTGGAGGACCTTCTGTTTTACACTGCCCTGGTGTGGAGGACCTTCTGTTTTACACTGTCCTGGTGTGGAGGACCTTCTGTTTTACACTGTCCTGGTGTGGAGGACCTTCTGTTTTATACTGTCCTGGTGTGGAGGACCTTCTGTTTTACACTGTCCTGGTGTGGCGGACCTTCTGTTTTACACTGTCCTGGTGTGGAGGACCTTCTGTTTTACACTGTCCTGGTGTGAAGGACCTTCTGTTTTACGCTGTCCTGGTGTGGAGGACCTTCTGTTTTACGCTGTCCTGGTGTGAAGGACCTTCTGTTTTACGCTGTCCTGGTGTGGAGGACCTTCTGTTTTACGCTGTCCTGGTGTGGAGGACCTTCTGTTTTACGCTGTCCTGGTGTGGAGGACCTTCTGTTTTACACTGTCCTGGTGTGGAGGACCTTCTGTTTTACGCTGTCCTAGTGTGAAGGACCTTCTGTTTTACGCTGTCCTGGTGTGGAGGACCTTCTGTTTTACACTGCCCCTGGTGTGGAGGACTTTCTGTTTTACACTGCCCCTGGTGTGGAGGACCTTCTGTTTTACACTGCCCCTGGTGTGGAGGACCTTCTGTTTTACACTGCCCCTGGTGTGGAGGACCTTCTGTTTCACACTGTCCTGGTGTGGAGGACCTTCTGTTTCACACTGTCCTGGTGTGGAGGACCTTCTGTTTCACGCTGTCCTGTTGTGGAGGACCTTCTGTTTCACACTGTCCTGGTGTGGAGGACCTTCTGTTTCACACTGTCCTGGTGTGGAGGACCTTCTGTTTCACACTGTCCTGGTGTGGAGGACCTTCTGTTTCACACTGTCTTGGTGTGGAGGACCTTCTGTTTTACACTGTCTTGGTGTGGAGGACCTTCTGTTTTACACTGTCTTGGTGTGGAGGACCTTCTGTTTTACGCTGTCCTGGTGTGGAGGACCTTCTGTTTTACGCTGTCCTGGTGTGAAGGACCTTCTGTTTTACGCTGTCCTGGTGTGGAGGACCTTCTGTTTTACGCTGTCCTGGTGTGGAGGACCTTCTGTTTTACGCTGTCCTGGTGTGGAGGACCTTCTGTTTTACACTGTCCTGGTGTGGAGGACCTTCTGTTTTACGCTGTCCTAGTGTGAAGGACCTTCTGTTTTACGCTGTCCTGGTGTGGAGGACCTTCTGTTTTACACTGCCCCTGGTGTGGAGGACTTTCTGTTTTACACTGCCCCTGGTGTGGAGGACCTTCTGTTTTACACTGCCCCTGGTGTGGAGGACCTTCTGTTTTACACTGCCCCTGGTGTGGAGGACCTTCTGTTTCACACTGTCCTGGTGTGGAGGACCTTCTGTTTCACACTGTCCTGGTGTGGAGGACCTTCTGTTTCACACTGTCTTGGTGTGGAGGACCTTCTGTTTTACACTGTCTTGGTGTGGAGGACCTTCTGTTTTACACTGTCTTGGTGTGGAGGACCTTCTGTTTTACACTGTCCTGGTGTGGAGGACCTTCTGTTTTACACTGTCCTGGTGTGGAGGACCTTCTGTTTTACACTGTCCTGGTGTGCAGGATCTTCTGTTTCACACTGTCCTGGTGTGGAGGACCTTCTGTTTTACACTGCCCTTGTGTAGTGCACTGTAACAGAGATAGTGGTCCTGACAGAGGCTGGTCCAGCCGTCTGATGTGATGGCCAGCTTTCGCACGTCCTTCAGCTCAGTGATCACATTGGCCTTTTCTACACCACACCAGGTCGGAATTAATGTTTCACTGAGGTATCTCCTGGAGGGAGGGGTATATTTGGTGTTGAGTGCCTTGCTCATCTCCCTACAGTAAAAAAAAAAAAAAAAAATCATGTGTTGAATTATCATTATTGAATTATTGTGTTGTTGTGTATTGTATTGTGGAGTGATGGGACTAACATACAACCCTTTTATACTACTATATCCCAAAAATGAATACAACTCAATATATATGGACAGACTGTTCCCTAAAGCCCTTGGACTCCACTGTTGTAAAGGGCTGTAGGCCTTTCACTATGACCTTGGTCACGGCTAGGTGTCACTCATTCACCCCCTCCTCAGTCATCCTCCCACTAGATGCCAGTGTGAAGGGGCTTTGGGCTTGTCTTTGGCTTGGACCCACTCCTCCCTCTAATACCGCTGGTCCAAGGCAAAGACAAGCCCAAAGCCCCTTCACACTGGCAGCTAGTGGGAGGATGACTGGCTGGTTCATTGTAGCTGCAACTTTAACAAGTGTGGCGGATTAATCAGAATTAGTTGGGTAACATAGATAATATGCTTATGTGAGATACTTGTCATTAGAATGTATCCTTTTGGACTATAGTGTTGGCAGTTGCACTTTTCCCTAAGCCGGGGCTCAGTCACTTGGGGCCCAGAGAGGGGAGAGGTCAGGCTTGTCTTTCACATGTCCCTGGTGCTAACATTGTCTTCATATGTGAATGTGTCTTTACCTATTCTTAAACCATGTGAAGAGATGGCGTGATTAATGTGGAACCAATTACTTGTCGCCACAATGTCTGTGCGCCAGTCACTCCCTCCTTTTCCCATTGGGGGAGGTGTATGGCAGTGTCTGGAAACATTGTAGTTCCTCTCTGATCTTACACTTATCCTGGGATAGTGTAGGACCTAGAGGCTCACTCCCCTCAATGAGCTTGTCCAGGAGTGGGGTCAAGAGGGGGTTTACTTGAGAAGGGAGTATCTAGAGTTGATCATTGATATATGCCATTGGATGAGTTGGTGTTTTTGTACTATGAAGTACCAGGAACGAGATTAGAACCTCGTCTGAGGGACAAACTGAACAATAATTTATAGCTAATGTTATCTGGTTATCTACTCCTTTCTCAAGAAAAATTATTTATTTGTGAACAGTTCCTAAGATCTGTGGTTCGTCATGTAAGTTGAGAGGGGTGTATCTTGGCTATAAAATATCTTTGTATTTTTCTGTAGTCACTTCTCAACGGTTCATTAGAAATAGTGAATTGTTGAAAGTCACATGCTATTGCAAAGCTTATTATTATAAAAATATGGAGTTCAAGTATAACTCTGACTGGTATGTAGTTTGTAACTCTCCTCATTTGGTAAAGCAGAAATATGCCACCACACAAGAAAGTTGCAAAATCTTTAAATGGGTTATTGAATTTATGAACGCACCCATAGCTTAACAATCAGCTGGCTAATGGTTCCTTTTTATTATGAACCCATGTTCGCATAATTTAGTTAACTCCGTGTGTGGGCTCCAGGCTGCTAGCATACATACCTGACATAGATCGGACAACGAGAGATGAACTACAAGCTAGGCAGTCGAAAACTGCATTTCTCTGCCTGTACATGATCCACTTTCGATAGATGTTTGGACAGATTGCTCGTGTTTCCGCCCTTACAAGCAAAAGTCTTGTTGCACTTGTGGCAACGAGCACTGTCAGCATTGACTCTGAAGTGTAACCACACTTTTGAACGTTTAGTTCTCTCAGCCATGGTCACTAATTAAGAGCAGGGTGCTGTGTGTGCTGTAGCCCCAGAGATCTCTCTTCTGGATTGGGAATAGCCAAAATGCATCATAGACCAATGTCTTCATTTTATTGCAAATTAGAAACGGTTGGTGAGATCAAATGGGCAAGATAACGTTTATGTAGCAATAATAAATAGGAAATGTATTTTCTTAATTTCTCCAGTACCGAAAGCAGAACCGATAACATCCGTTTAATATCGAGATTTTGGTACCCATCCCTAATCTCACCCATGTTCATTGTACATCTATCTCATCTTTATCTTGTTTATTTTTAACGTGTAGTGTAGGAGTGCACTTGTCAGCATATTCATTCTGGGAACTCTCAACAGTAATCACATGATGATGATACATTTCTTTCAGACCAGAGCTATCTCACTCAGCTCCATGTCAGTTCATGAGTTAATAAGTAATTTAGCTAATTTATTGTAGGAACTAATCTGCAATCTTGGCATAATGTTCGTGGTGCTACTTAAGTTTAATATGGACAGTACTTATCCCAAACTAGGTCACATAACCCTATGGGGTGGTTTCCCGGAAACAGGTTAAGCCTAGTCCTGGATTTAAACACACTTTCATTGGAGATTCTCTATTGAGTTTACTTAGTTGGCAGATATTTTCTCAGTTCTGCTTTCAGCTCAACACTATTCAGGGCTTGACATTAACTTTTTTAGCCACTGCCCCTTTAAGGCTCATCTGGAGGAAGGTTGGTCACTCTTAGTAGCCTATAAAACATTGCAATATTAAAATCACAACAAAACTTTTTATGTCTTTAATAAAATAATTCCCTCCAGGGCTCGACATAAAGGGTGTTCCGTCGTCCAAAGGGATGATAGAAAAATAGGTATACGGTTCATAACAGACTCTGGGACAGTTATGGGTTGACATATCCAAAATTCATACAATCACTGCAAATACAAAAATCATTATCATTTTTTAAAAATGGAACAAATTAGACCGATTGGCATAAATTGTTGATAAAGTTGTATTTATTTATATTATAAGCTCAACAAAGTATGCATGGCTGTAGGCTACGCATGAATGTTCCAAAATACAATTAGCGGAAAACACCATTTTCAAAAGCGCACGGCTTGCAGAGCGGTTTCACGAGACAGATGAAAATATCCTTTAGAAACCTCTTAAGGATCTGACCCTTTTTTCAATGTTCGCCTAAAATGACATACCCAATCTAACTGCCTGTAGCTCAGGACCTGAAGCAAGGATATGCATATTATTGATACCATTTGAAAGGAAACACTGAAGTTTGTGGAAATGTGAAATGAATGTAGGAGAATGACACATTAATCTGTAAAAGTTAATAAAAAATAAAAAAATCTTATTTTTTCCCATTCGTCTTTGTAATGCAAGATTGTAATGCCTAATGTATTATTACAGTTTAGGCGTAATTTAGATTTTGGCCACTAGATGGCAGCAGTGTATGTGCGAAGGTTTAGACTGATCCAATGAACCGTTGCATTTCTGTTCAAGTCTGCCCAAATGTGCCTAATTGGTTTATTGTTACATTTTCAAGTTCATAACTGAACTCTCCTCAAACAATAGCATGGTATTCTTTCACTGTAATAGCTACTGTAAATTGGACAGTGCAGTTAGATTATCAAGAATTTAAGTCTTCTGCCAATATCAGATGTGTCTATGTCCTAGGAAATGTTCTTGTTACATTAGCTCAACCGTCCTGCGGGGAACACACACCGATCCTGTAGAGCTTTTAAGAAAGACGGGAGATCTAAATATGCATGAACTAGCATGGGTACTAACATGACTCGGACTATGCCTTTGGCTGCTGGACAATAAAATAACTCGGAAAACCAATAGAACATGAGAGAAATTCTGATTTCAATAGCATTAAGTGTTTATAAAATAATTCTCTCAGCATTTCTGTGGTCGTATTTTGGCTAGGTTAGGCTACTTTGAAACAAGGTAAGACAGTCTTCATAAAATGACAATGTCCAGGTTTTAAACAATTAAATTCATGGTTAAATAGTTTCAAAATGCTGACCACGTCCGCTCAGATTCAAGGTGGGTGATGTGCGGTGCGCATCAGGCACTGTCCTTCACTCTCTCAGATCTTGTGACCATTTGATCTGAACAAATTGTGCCTTGAGAAGGTATGTTGACAGAATCAAGCCTTTAGACATTAATGGTAATTATCCGTCATTATATCTGTCAAACATGACTGGTGTTTAGCCTACATTTATGTAATGAAAAGTGTCATTCAAGTTTTGCTACATTTTCTGGTGCCTCCCTCATGTCAGCATCGGTTTGGACATGAGGCCGAAGACAATATGCATATCACCTACACTTTTGTAGACTTTTTTATTTATGTTCATTAAAAGTTTGTTTTAATATTATTCCAATGTTGGACTCAGATCCAATTCTGATTGTAGTAATTGTTTGATATTGTGATTTGTGTTTTTTATTTTTATGTACTTGTACATTTCGGACAATTTAAATCTATATTATTCTTGTCCAACAATTTTTTTACTTGTCCTGGGCAAGAGGACCAGCATTGATGTCAAGCTCTGCTATACCTGCTCGAAAAATTCTCTTAACTTTCTCCCTAGGTATGCACTCCAATTCACACATTTAAAAGCATTGGATTGGCATCTGAATAGACTGGACTAGGGAATTCACCATATTTCTTACACCAGTCTTTTCTTTTAAATCGATGGTGTACAGAAAGGTAGAGAATTGGGACACAGGCACCTTTAGAAAAACGTATTGTCCATTTACACATAATGGAAATTGTCTTTGGCGCTCTTGCTTGCATTTAAATTGATAAAATCAGACATAGAACATGCACATTACACACATTGAGCATTTACATGTCAGTTCATCAGTCTTATTTAGGACTAAGTGTGAAGGGAATAAAGGATTTCTTTAGTCCATTCTTCCATGCGCTTACTGTAGTTTGACTAAAACTGGATGCCTCAATGATGCTACCTGTTGGACACTGCATGGACTGCACAGACCTTGTAACACTATTGCAAGTTCCTTCTGGGGCTGTAGGTTGACAACTGGGCGACTCCCCCAACTGTTTCAGATTGATTGTTGACTTTGAAGGACTGGAGTTGGTTATTGAAGGGTGTCGATGATGATGATGATGATGATATATTTGGCTTCTGAGGAAGTGGTTGGGCCAGTAACCGAAATGTTGCTGGATCGAATCCCCAAGCTGACATTGTAAAAGTCTCTCGTTCTGCACCTGAATAAGGCAGTTAATCCACTGTTCCCCGGTAAGCCGTCATTGTAAATAAGAATTTGTTCTTAACTGACTTGCCTAGTTAAATAAAAAAATATATTAAAAAAAAGTGAGAGAGGGGTATCTTCAGCAATGGCTGCTGGGAAATTGAGTTTATGTGTGAAGTTTGGCATTGAGGCATTGAGTCCTGATGCATATGTGAATCCATTGATAAGAGCGTGGCACCCCAGGGTCGTGGATTCCATCCCGGGAAGGATCACATAGACCAGGGTTTCTCAACCTTGGTCCTGGGGCCCCACCTGGGTGCAGGTTTTTCCCCTAGCACTACACAGCTGATTCAAATATCCAACTAATTATCAAGCTTTGATTATTTGATTCAGCTGTGTAGTGCCAAGACAAAAAAAAATGAATGTGTTCCTGGGGGGGGGAACCCTGACATAGACAAAATATGTATGCATTCACTGTACTGTAAGACACTTTGGAGAAAAAAGTGTCTACTCAATGGAATATTATGCATGTTTTGTGTGATTTCAATAGGAGCATACAGAATTGATTGCCATTAATTGTTTTGTTGTTTAGAGCTTTGCCCTTTCTGATGGCAGTCACTTGTCGTGGAAATTCTACACAGTGACACTCAAAGTCAATCTTAAATAAATCATTGTTTATTATCAGCACGCTGGAGAGGTTCCAACCAACTCAATGCACCAAGTACACATGTCGATCAGGAGCTCCACCCAGGGCAGTCCCGTTGGTTCTCTTATATACATTGCATGATTTAGCTTATTCATCATTGACGTTTTGCTTCATTCATGTGACCGACCAATAGTGAGTCATGCATGTGACAGACCAATACCTCACGAGGCTTCTTCTCTCTAAGCTGAGACCTTAAAACTGAGATATCTTTCTCAAAACAAGGTTCTGGGCATACTGCCAAATTGCAGACACTGATAGTGAGGATTCGTTCAATCAGTCACTTGCATGAACACAAATTGGTTATTAGAAAAGCACAAACTTAATCATTTCCATCCCACGCTGTTCTTGTGTGTTTGTGCGCGCACAATTATCTGAATAAATTGACATAATCTAGCAAAATGCCATTATTCATTTGTACTTATTTTTCTCCTCTCTCTTTACAGCTTACCTCTATAATACAATGGTTTGGTGTATCCTCTCACATCATGTGGACTTTGACTGGAGCCTGGACACACAGTGGAACACACACCTACTTGCCTTGTTCTCAAATGGCACCCTATGGTTATGGTCAAAAGTAGTGCACTATATAGGGAATAGGGTGCCATTTGAGACACACCCAAAGACTGCAAAACGCAGTAAAGGGTAAAGGTTAATGTTGCATTTACAGTGCCTTCGAAAAGTACTCAGACCCTTGACTTTTTCCACATTTTGTTACGTTACAGCCTTAGTCTAAAATGGATTAAATAAATAAATAATCCTCAGCAATCTACACACAATACCCCAGAATGGGTACATTTTTGCAAATGTATTAAAGATAAAAAACAGAAACCTTAATTACATAAATATTTAGACCCTTTGCTACGAGATTTGAAATTGAGCTCAGGTGCATCCTGTTTCCATTAATCACCCTTGATGTTTCTACAACTTTATTGGAATACACCTGTGGTAAATTCAATTGATTGGACATGATTTGGAAAGGCACACACCTGTCTATATAAGGTCCCATAGTTGACAGTGCATGTCCGAGTAAAATCAAAGCCATGAGGTCGAAGGAATTGTCCGTAGAGCTCTGAGACAGGATTGCGTCGAGGCACAGATCTGGGGAAGGGTACGAAAACATTTCTGCAGCATTGAATGTCACCAAGAACACAGTGGCATCCATTCTTAAATGGAAGAAGTGGAACCACCAAGACTCTTCCTAGACCTAGCTGCTCAACCAAACTGAGAAATTGGGGGAGAAGGGCCTTGGTCAGGTAGGTGACCAAGAGCCCGATGGTCACTCGGACAGAGCTCAAGAGTTCCTTTTTGGAGATGGGAGAACCTTCCAGAAGGACAACCATATCTGCAGCACTCCACCAATTAGGCCTTTATGGTAGAGTGGCCAGATTGAAGCCACTTCTCAGTAAAAAGCTCATGACAGCCTGCTTGGAGTTTGCCAAAAAGCACATAAAGGACTCTCAGACCATGAGAAACAATATTTTCTTGTCTGATGAAACCAAGATTGAACTTTTTGTCCTGAATGCCAAGCGTCATGTCTGGAGGAAACCGGGCACCATCCCTACGGTAAAGCATGGTGGTGGCAGCATCATGCTGTGTGGATGTTTTTCAGCGACAGGGAATTAGAGACTCGTCAGGATCGTGGAAAAGATTAACAGATCAAAGTACAGAGATTCTTGATGAAAACCTGCTCCAGATTGCTTAGGACCTCAGACTGGGGCGAAGGTTCACCTTCCAACAAGACAACGACCCTCAGCACACAGCCAAGTCTCTGAATATCCTTGAGTGGCCCAGCCAGAGCCCGGACTTGAACACAATAAAACATCTCTGGAGAGACTTGAAAATACATTTACATTTAAGTCATTTAGCAGACGCTCTTATCCAGAGCGACTTACACCTGACAGAGTTTGAGAGGATCTGCAGAGAAGAATGGAAGAAACTCCCCAAATACAGGTGTGCCAAGCTTGTAGCGTCATACACAAGATGACTCTATGCTGTAATCCCTGCCAAAGGTGCTTCAACAAAGTACTGACTAAAGGGTCTGAATCCTTATGTAAATGTGATTTATTTTTAAAAAATTTACAAATTAGCAAAAAATTCTAAACCTGTTTTTGCTTTGTCATTATGGGGTATTGTGTGTTGATGAGGGGGAAAAACGATTGAATCCATTTTAGAATAAGGCTGTATCGTAACAAAAATGTGGAAAAAGTCAAGGGGTCTGAATACTTTCTGAAAGCACTGTAGTCTGACTCACATCTGTCTCAGTAAACCAAATGGTTTCACATTTTGCCTTATACAGTGTAGTCTGGCCCCAGATCTCTTTGTGCTGTCCATTGCTGTGTCATTGTTACACCAATGGCACAAACAGATCTGTGACCAGGCTTTATACAGTATTCATGTCATAGCAAATGTCTATTTCATGACTTCATGGATTGAGAAAAGCAAATACGTTGCAGGTCGCTCTAGAACTGCCTTATTTTATAAATGATTCCTGCCATGGTGAAATACATAGACATACACTGAGTGTACAAAACATTAAGGACACCTTCCTAATATTGAGTTGTGCCCCCTTTTGCCATCAGAACAGCTTCAATTCGCTGAGGCATGCTCTCTACAAAGTGTCAAGCGTTCCACAGGGATGCTGTCCATGTTGACTCCGATGCTTCCCGCAGGTGTGTCAAGTTGGCTGGTAGTGGATCTCTACTCCGAATAGCTTGTTTCATCTCATCCCACAGATGCTCAATTGGATTGAGATTTGGTGACTGGGCAGGCCACTGCTGTAAACTGAATTCGTGTCAGCCTATTTTGTCCTCTTTCAGTTCTTGACACACTCAAACCGGTGCGCCTAGCACCTACTACCATACCGTGTTCAAAGGCACTGAAATCTTTTGTCTTTCTCATTCACCTTCTGAATAGCACACATACACAATCCATGTCTCAATTGTCTCAATGCTCAGAAATCCTTCTTTAACCGGTCTCTTCCCCTTCATCTACACTGATTTGAAGTGGATTTAACAGGTGACATCAATAAGGGATCATAGGATTCACCTGGTCAGTCGATGTCATGGGAAGAGGTGTTCCTTATGTTTTGTACACTCAGTGTATATCTACCCGTCTTTAACATAGAAATAGAATGAATGGCCGCCAAACATTATGGCTTAATAGACCTGAATGGGGGCATCCGTTCTATTCATTCTAATTCTATGGTCTTTACATGCCTGGGTGATTCTCAGAAACTATATTATTGTAGATGGTGTTGTATTAAGTATGTTTGTGAGAGTGTATTGCCACATAAAGATATGTGACAATTGTATTTCCCTGTAATGTAACAAGATGGGCTATGTACAGTGGGGAGAACAAGTATTTGATACACTGCCGATTTTGCAGGTTTTCCTACTTACAAAGCATGTAGAGGTCTGTAATTATTATCATAGGTACACTTCAACTGTGAGAGACGAAATCCAAAACAAAAATCCAGACAATCACATTGTATGATTTTTAAGTAATTAATTTGCATTTTATTGCATGACATAAGTATTTGATCACCTACCAACCAGTAAGAATTCCGGCTCTCACAGACCTAGTTAGTTTTTCTTTAAGAAGCCCTCCTGTTCTCCACTCATTACCTGTATTAACTGCACCTGTTTGAACTCGTTACATGTATAAAAGACACCTGTCCACACACTCAATCAAACAGACTCCAACCTCTCCACAATGGCCAAGACCAGAGAGCTGTGTAAGGACATCAGGGATAACATTGTAGACCTGCACCAGGCTGGGATGGGCTACAGGACAATAGGCAAGCAGCTTGGTGAGAAGGCACCAACTGTTGGCGCAATTATTCGAAAATGGAAGAAGTTCAAGATGACGGTCAATCACCCTCGGTCTGGGGCTCCATGCAAGATCTCACCTCGTGGGGCATCAATGATCATGAGGAAGGTGAGGGATCAGCCCAGAACTACACGGCTGGACCTGGTCAATGACCTGAAGAGAGCTGGGACCACAGTCTCAAAGAAAACCATTAGTAACACACTACGCCGTCATGGATTAAAATACTGCAGCGCACGCAAGGTCCCCCTGCTCAAGCCAGCGCATGTCCAGGCCCGTCTGAAGTTTGCCAATGACCATCTGGATGATCCAGAGGAGGAATGGGAGAAGGTCATGTGGTCTGATGAGACAAAAATAGAGTTTTTTGGTCTAAACTCCACTCACCGTGTTTGGAGGAAGAAGGATGAGTACAACCCCAAAAACACCATCCCAACCGTGAAGCATGGAGGTGGAAACATCATTCTTTGGGGATGCTTTTCTGCAAAGGGGACAGGGTGACTGCACCGTATTGAGGGGAGGCTGGATGGGGCCATGTATCGCGAGATCTTGGCCAACAACCTCCTTCCCTCAGAAGGAGCATTGAAGATGGGTCGTGGCTGGGTCTTCCAGCATGACAACGACCCGAAACACACAGCCAGGGCAACTAAGGAGTGGCTCCGTAAGAAGCATTTCAAGGTCCTGGAGTGGCCTAGCCAGTCTCCAGACCTGAACCCAATAGATTATCTTTGGAGGGAGCTGAAAGTCCGTATTGCACAGCGACAGCCCCGAAACCTGAAGGATCTGGAGAAGGTCTGTATGGAGGAGTGGGCCAAAATCCCTGCTGCAGTGTGTGCAAACCTGGTCAAGAACTACAGGAAACGTATGATCTCTGTAATTGCAAACAAAGGTTTCTGTACCAAATATTAAGTTCTGCTTTTCTGATGTATCAAATACTTATGTCATGCAATAAAATGCAAATTAATTACTTAAAAATCATACAATGTGATTTTCTGGATTTTTGTTTTAGATTCCGTCTCTCACAGTTGAAGTGTACCTATGATAAAAATTACAGACCTCTACATGCTTTGTAAGTAGGAAAACCTACAAAATCGGCAGTGTATCAAATACTAGTTCTCCTCACTGTATGAAGAAAAAAATGGGCAAGATTGAAATCTGGGGTCAGTCCACAATTGATATTCAGATGAGTGCATTGCTTCATTCAAATCAGTAAGTGTGTTGTAGCCTGGTCCCAGGTCTGTTTGTGCTGTCTTGCCAACAACGACAATAGGAGCAAGACCGCACAAACATATCTGGGTCCAGGCTAAAGTGTTAGTCTTTATGACAAAATAAGGTGAACCATGATGTACAATATGGGAATATTATTTCGCAGTCGCCCCAATCATATAGAGTAAAGTGGTCCCTAGATGCATTTCCCCCAATAATGGTTAAGGTAAAGGATTGTGGGAGGGAAAGCTGATCCTAGATTTGTACCTAGCAGAAACTTCACCCCGGAGCTTCTCGCTCCTCAGTTCACAGGCTTCTTTAAACTATGGTGACCCTCAGACAGAACTGTATCAATGTAATTCTGTACTGTATTGTACCATATGACTGCCTGTCCACTACATAGCTCGTTTAACAGAATTCTACTGTACTCTATAAGACATCAAGAGGGAATATTTATTTATTGTGCATTTACTTGTATTGCCTATCATTTTGCTTTGGAAAAGTTAAGACACTTTTTTTTTCGATCCGTTTTCCAAACACTACGGGACCAAAATGTGTTATTAAGACAAAAGACCAGAGGATAAGACATTGTTAGTGGTTTCACAAGTCAGGGACATACTCATCAGGGCACGCAACAAAAGACATTTTAAAGACATTTTCCAAATTAAGATGAGCGTTTCTTATTGGACAAGTACAGTTAGTCCCTCCATGTTTCAGTCCGTTTTCTGTCATTTGGTGCCTAAAGAACATGACCCAGGTGACTGACTCTCCGCTCCAAAGCTCATTCCACCTTTTTGACACCTCTTCTGTAGTGGAATATCATGGCCAGCACACATCCATTGAGCGATGACAAGACAGCAAACCGGGTAAGAACTGAGCGAATTAAAGAACCAAGCGTTACAAACTGATCACAGTATGAGCTCATTTCCTAATGTTTATAACCACAGAAACGTATCTTCTATGTCTATTGCATAGATCAGACAAAGACATAGAGTTGGTTAGAGGATGCACTTGGTCCAAAGCATGCTTGAACAAAGGTATGAGATGAGCTCTCTAATTACTAGTCGAGCACATCTTTATGAACTAAGATCACATTGATTGTTATGTTTCTACAAAGCAGGCAGTAGATACTGACCTTATGTCTGTCGTCACGATTGTATTGAACATCTTCTCTAAAACATGATTTGAGTGTGAAAACGAACCTTCCAAACAGTCAGTAATCACGTTTCCATAACTGCCAATCTCATCATGTAGACTAGCCTAACCGCACAGCCTACCCACACTATCTGAGCTGTTGGCTAGAGAGCATGTACCAAGACCAGAGTAGGCATATTTACTATTTAACACAACAGTCTTTATGACAAAATTATCAGTAGAGTTGAAAATGCGATGGAAACACATTGAACTTTAGATTTACATTCGGTACATGTAAACAAAAAAGTCAATTTTATGTGCACTATGTCATCATGCACTGATTTGCATCTGCAATTTGTTGGTGGGGAAATGTGCATATTTTCTTTATGCAGATTCTAGAATATTTGCATGAAAATCTGTCACCAATTGGATGGAAACCTAGCTAGTGATACCTCCATTACTGTAATAAATTACGAAAGGGTGAACTATTCCTTTAAAGCTGGAATCCGTAGCAGTGAAACTCCCACTTCTGTTTGCGATATATTACAAAGCATTACTTAAAACAGCAAACACATTTTTTTCCCCCTCTGACATCATTGCATGCGCGATGGTACATACTTTGCTGTTCTATGATAAAAAAAAAAATTACCACAATACAGGATGCTCCTCTGCCCCGTTTCAAAAACAATAACAAATGTACCTGGGGGGGGACCAGTGTCGCTGTTTCACCTTATGTGAATCTCCGCTTTAAGTATTCAGACCCCACAACACCGAAGGACCAATGGAAGAGGCACGCTGTTCTAGTGCCAGACCTGTGGTCAGATTCCCTACCCTTAATCCTCAAGTGTACACCTGGTCACTCCCCCCTATGGATTTAAAAGCAGTGGAAAGGTGTAAGTATTGAGAGTTTCCACCATTTCCTTCCACCAATCCATGGACCACAGCCCCTTTACCCCTCTCCCTTGGTGTGATACTCACCCAGGCAGGTGTAGAAGGATATGCTCCAGGCAAGGGCACTGACCCCGGATGAGTCCTTGGACTGATACAGGGACTGGGCGGAGGTAAACTTACTGCTGGCACTGATGAAGGTACAGGAGCTCTGATGGGGTCGAAACAGGACCAAGACCACAGACATTAATATTTAACCCTTACTAGGTAAGAACTGAGGCAGACCAGTACTAACACACCTGATAGAACTAAGGGCTTCATAATCGGGTTGTGTTGGGCTGGAACAAAAGCCTGCAAACGCGCTGTGGGCCCGCAGAATCAGGATATAAGACCTATACAGATGCTTCACAAATCATTTTACAAGAAAAAATACCTAAGAGCTGAATGATTTCTGGAGCATCTATGTAGACCATTATAATGTGTTTATGATTTGTCCAAAAAGCCTTAAAGTTAATTTTTTTAAAGCGGGACCTAAAGTACTGTATTCACCATGGCCAGATCAATGATTCAATCTTATCGTGTGACAAGTTTCCATCCCCCTACAAATCTACAGTGGAACATTAAAGACTACAACAGTTGACAGCGAACAATGTTGGTAATTTCTCAGTGATTGGTTGGAGTTGTCATAATAATGTCAAATTGTATCAGTGAAACATTGTAATTGGTCAGATCTGCCTGGGCATCTGCATTCTGATTGAGTGGAGGATACAGTGCAATGTAAATCATGCTGAGCTTGATGTTCCCATTGTAGTAAAGGATGAGCAAAAGCAGGACTGTGTCTCTTTCTCCCCTTACCCATCTGTCTATCGCCTCCTTTGAATTCCATGCTGTCACAGTTACCAGCCCTTTCAAGCTTAACATCCTTATCATTTATCGCCCTCCAGGTTCCCTCGGAGAGTTCATCAATGAGCTTGATGCCTTGATAAGCTCCTTTCCTGAGGACGGCTCACCTCTCACAGTTCTGGGTGACTTTAACCTCCCCACGTCTACCTTTGACTCATTCCTCTCTGCCTCCTCCTTTCCACTCCTCTCCTCTTTTGACCTCACCCTCTCACCTTCCCCCCCTACTCACAAGGCAGGCAATTTATTTATTTATTTTATTTATTTTACCGTTATTTTACCAGGTAAGTTGACTGAGAACACGTTCTCATTTGCAGCAACGACCTGGGGAATAGTTACAGGGGAGAGGAGGGGGATGAATGAGCCAATTGTAAACTGGGGATTATTAGGTGACCATGATGGTTTGAGGGCCAGATTGGGAATTTAGCCAGGACACCGGGGTTAACACCCCTACTCTTACGATAAGTGCCATGGGATCTTTAATGACCTCAGAGAGTCAGGACACCCGTTTAACGTCCCATCCGAAAGACGGCACCCTACACAGGGCAGTGTCCCCAATCACTGCCCTGGGGCATTGGGATATTTTTTAGACCAGAGGAAAGAGTGCCTCCTACTGGCCCTCCAACACCACTTCCAGCAGCATCTGGTCTCCCATCCAGGGACTGACCAGGACCAACCCTGCTTAGCTTCAGAAGCAAGCCAGCAGTGGTATGCAGGGTGGTATGCTGCTGGCAATACGCTTGACCTCATCTTTACTAGATGCTGTTCTTCCACTAACCTCATTGCAACTCCCCTCCAAGTCTCCGACCACTACCTTGTATCCTTTTCCCTCTTGCTCTCATCCAACACTTCCCACACTGCCCCTACTCGGATGGTATCGCGCCGTCCCAACCTTCGCTCTCTCTCCCCCGCTACTCTCTCCTCTTCCATCCTATCATCTCTTCCCTCTGCTCAAACCTTCTCCAACCTATCTCCTGATTCTGCCTCCTCAACCCTCCTCTCCTCCCTTTCTGCATCCTTTGACTCTCTATGTCCCCTATCCTCCAGGCCGGCTCGGTCCTCCCCTCCCGCTCCGTGGCTCGACGACTCATTGCGAGCTCACAGAACAGGGCTCCGGGCAGCCGAGCGGAAATGGAGGAAAACTCGCCTCCCTGCGGACCTGGCATCCTTTCACTCCCTCCTCTCTACATTTTCCTCTTCTGTCTCTGCTGCTAAAGCCACTTTCTACCACTCTAAATTCCAAGCATCTGCCTCTAACCCTAGGAAGCTCTTTGCCACCTTCTCCTCCCTCCTGAATCCTCCTCCCCCCCCCCCCCCCGCCCTCCTCCCTCTCTGCAGATGACTTCGTCAACCATCTTGAAAAGAAGGTCGACGACATCCGATCCTCGTTTGCTAAGTCAAACGACACCGCTGGTTCTGCTCACACTGCCCTACCCTGTGCTCTGACCTCTTTCTCCCCTCTCTCTCCAGATGAAATCTCGCGTCTTGTGACGGCCGGCCGCCCAACAACCTGCCCGCTTGACCCTATCCCCTCCTCTCTTCTCCAGACCATTTCCGGAGACCTTCTCCCTTACCTCACCTCGCTCATCAACTCATCCTTGACCACTGGCTACGTCCCTTCCGTCTTCAAGAGAGCGAGAGTTGCACCCCTTCTGAAAAAACCTACACTCGATCCCTCCGATGTCAACAACCACAGACCAGTATCCCTTCTTTCTTTTCTCTCCAAAACTCTTGAACGTGCCGTCCTTGGCCAGCTCTCCTGCTATCTCTCTCAGAATGACCTTCTTGATCCAAATCAGTCAGGTTTCAAGACTAGTCATTCAACTGAGACTGCTCTTCTCTGTATCACGGAGGCGCTCCGCACTGCTAAAGCTAACTCTCTCTCCTCTGCTCTCATCCTTCTAGACCTATCGGCTGCCTTCGATACTGTGAACCATCAGATCCTCCTCTCCACCCTCTCCGAGTTGGGCATCTTCGGCGCGGCCCACGCTTGGATTGCGTCCTACCTGACAGGTCGCTCCTACCAGGTGGCGTGGCGAGAATCTGTCTCCTCACCACGTCCTCTCACCACTGGTGTCCCCCAGGGATCTGTTCTAGGCCCCCTCCTATTCTCGCTATACACCAAGTCACTTGGCTCTGTCATAACCTCACATGGTCTCTCCTATCATTGCTGTGCAGACGACGCACAATTAATCTTCTCCTTTCCCCCTTCTGATGACCAGGTGGCGAATCGCATCTCTGCATGTCTGGCAGACATATCAGTGTGGATGACGGATCACCACCTCAAGCTGAACCTCGGCAAGACAGAGCTGCTCTTCCTCCCGGGGAAGGACTGCCCGTTCCATGATCTCGCCATCACGGTTGACAACTCCATTGTGTCCTCCTCCCAGAGCGCTAAGAACCTTGGCGTGATCCTGGACAACACCCTGTCGTTCTCAACTAACATCAAGGCGGTGGCCCGATCCTGTAGGTTCATGCTCTACAACATCCGCAGAGTACGACCCTGCCTCACACAGGAAGCGGCGCAGGTCCTAATCCAGGCACTTGTCATCTCCCGTCTGGATTACTGCAACTCGCTGTTGGCTGGGCTCCCTGCCTGTGCCATTAAACCCCTACAACTCATCCAGAACGCCGCAGCCCGTCTGGTGTTCAATCTTCCCAAGTTCTCTCACGTCACCCCGCTCCTCCGCTCTCTCCACTGGCTTCCAGTTGAAGCTCGCATCCGCTACAAGACCATGGTGCTTGCCTACGGAGCTGTGAGGGGAACGGCACCTCAGTACCTTCAGGCTCTGATCAGGCCCTACACCCAAACAAGGGCACTGCGTTCATCCACCTCTGGCCTGCTCGCCTCCCTACCACTGAGGAAGTACAGTTCCCGCTCAGCCCAGTCAAAACTGTTCGCTGCTCTGGCACCCCAATTGTGGAACAAACTCCCTCACGACGCCAGGACAGCGGAGTCAATCACCACCTTCCGGAGACACCTGAAACCCCACCTCTTTAAGGAATACCTAGGATAGGATAAAGCAATCCTTATGACCCCCCCCCCCCTTAAAAGATTTAGATGCACTATTGTAAAGTGGCTGTTCCACTGGATGTCATAAGGTGAATGCACCAATTTGTAAGTCGCTCTAGATAAGAGCGTCTGCTAAATGACTTAAATGTAAAATGTAAAATGTAAAAAACAAAAATACAGTGTACATCAATTTCAAACTCTTACTTCATACTTTACAGTATTCCCTTTGGAATTACTGGGATTTCTGCATAAATTGGTCATAAAATTTGATCTGATCTTCATCTAAGTCACAAATTATTGTATTTTTCTTGTCTATATTGAATATATCATTTAAACATTCATAGTGTAGGTTGAAAAAAGTATGTGAACCCCTAGGCTAATGACTTCTCCAAAAGCCAATTGGAGTCAGGAATCCGCTAACGTGGAGTCCAATCAATAAGACGAGATTGGAGATGTTGGTTAGAGCTGCCTTGCCCTATAAAAAAACACTCAAAATTTCAGTTTTCCATTCACTAGAAGCATTGCCTGATGTGAACCATGCCTTGAACAAAAGAGATCTCAGAAGACCTAAGATTAGGAATTGTTGACTTGTATAAAGCTGGAAAAGGATCTCTAAAAGCCTTGATGATCATCAGTCCACGATAAGACAAATTGTCTATAAATGGAGAAAGTTCAGCACTGTTGCCACTCTACCTAGGAGTGTCTGTCCTGCAAAGATGACTGCAAGAGCACAGCGCAGAATGCTCAATGAGGTTAAGAATAATCCTAGTGTCAGCTAAAGACTTACAGAAATCTCTGGAACATGCTAACATCTCTGATGACAAGTCTACGATATGTAAAACACTAAACAAGAATGGTGTTCATGGGAGAACAACACGGAAGAAGCCACTGCTGTCCAAAAAAACATTACTGCACGTCTGAAGTTCGCAAAAGATCACCTGGATGTTCCACAGCGCTACTGGCAAAATATTCTGTGGACAGATGAAACTAAGTGTGGAGAAAAAAAGGCACAGCACACCAAAAATGAATTCCCAAGAATGAAGACATTTTGCAGGAGAATGTAAGGATATCTGTCCGCCAGTTGAAGCTCAACAGAAGTTGGGTGATGCAACAGGACAATGACCCAAAACACGGAAGTAAATCAACAACCAAATGGCTTCAACATAAGAAAATATGCCTTCTGGAGTGGCCCAGTCAGAGTCCTGACCTTAATCCGATTGAGATGCTGTGGCATGACCTCAAGAGATCGGTTCACACCAGACATCCCAAGAATATTGCTTAACTGAAGCAGTTTTGTAAAGAGGAATGGTCCAAAATTCCTCTTGGCCGTTGTGCAGGTCTGATCCGCAACTATAGAAATCATTTGGTTGAGGTTATTGCTGCCAAAGAAAGGTCAACCAGTTATTAAATCCAAGGGTTCACATACTTTTCCCACCCTCCACTGTGAATGTTTACACGGTCTGTTCAACAAAGACATGAAAACGTATAATTTTTTGGTGTGTTATTAGATAAAGCAGACTGTGTTTGTCTATTGTTGTGACTTAGATGAAGATCAGATCAAATGTTATGACCAATTTCTACATAAATCCAGGTAATTCCAAAGGGTTCACATACTTTTTCTTTCCACTGTATGTATACTGTAGCTAAAGTAATACTAAGTGTATGTTGTGTAGTAAGCAGATAGTAGCCCATGTGCCTCACCCTAATAAGTTGGTCTATTTTCACCAACGCGGTATTGTAAACACATTGTTTGTGGCCAGTGTGTGTTTGTTTGCCAATAACCAGTTTTAGAGAAATGCAATCATTGAATATTGTAAGAGCTTTCATTGTCTGTTTATATGTAAGAACAGCCCATGTTCTGAATTCTGTCGCTGTACATTTCAAGACTGCTGAACAAATAGTTATATTGACTACATCCATCATCTCTTGCTCATTAACGTCTTAATCTAAATGACGGATTGCCTCTTATCCGCTTGTTGTTCCCTTATGCCATAATTTGTCCACCTCAATTGTCAGTCGAAACCACATTTGTTTAAGCAAGTCAGCCATATCAGCTATGATTTTCTAAAAGACAGTAAATGAGGCTGAATGAACTGTAGCAGTGGTAAGGTGTTGGGACGGCTGTGGGACTCTGCTGTTGGGACAGCTTTATGTAGGCCCTAACATTTTGTGGGCACTGTTTGTCACCGTTATAGTGCAATTAATGTATTGTTCAGTGTTGTTGCTTTGCTGGCATTCATCACACATTTTTTTGGTTTGCCTAACCAGGATTTACAAACTAAAATCGACACTGCTCCTCCCCTTCATCTACACTGATTGAAGTGGATTTAACAAGTGACAGCAATAAGGGATCATAGCTTTCACCTGGATTCACCTGGTCAGTCTGTCATGGAAAGAGCAGATGTTCTTAATGTTTTGTACACTGTGTATATTTCATACAATATACAGCCAAAATATTGGGCCTAACTAGTAGTAGTAGGCTACATGATCTGTGTCATTGTGCATGGGTGCGTCTTTCTCTGTGGTTTTCTTCCTACCCCGACTGCACCACAGAAGATGATCTGTCATTTGTCACAGACATAAAAAGCACTCGAACCAGCAGAACCAGAACTTTTAGCAAATAAGTCAGTTAATTTCACACATTTAGCAGCATCAGCCTCAAGCACTTTTTGGGTCTCTAACTTATTAGGCATCACCTTTCCATTTTCCGGTTTTGACTGAGTGACTGGCAGAATCAGAGCGGGTCTCATTCTCTTTGATGATGGGTGTTTGACTTTTAATGTGAATTAACGTTTTTTATATTTTGTATTTTTTTTGACCAGCCCACCTTAATAGAAGATGGTCCGGCCCTTCTGGCATTTGCCAGAATTGCCAGACCGCCAATGCTTGAAAATTGTTTTCGCAGATCAGGGGGTTCCTTGCTCCCCACAACCAAATCGAACTCTATGCACTGTATTGTGACGTTTTATTGATAACAGCCTATGCAACAAACTAAGAAAAATCATTGTAATAAATCACTTGCACTGGTAGGATCTTGGCTCTGCAAGCATCTTCCTTCCTTCCTTTTTCCCCCCTGTTGGTAAAAACTACACGGCGACCTCTGATTGGACGTGGAGCGGCAACAGCCTGCGGAGAACCAATCAGCGTGGGCCACGGTAAGATTTTGTCGCCCTCTCTTCTAGCGCTGTGCATGACAAGATATTGGAGAGGTGCACAGAGAACTATGAGACTTTTACTTGGTAAGAAACTCTAAACAGATTGTGTTCAGATGTTTTTGTATTATAACTAGGTTAATATCATGGTGGCCATAATACGATGTGTGCAAGATTGTTAACGTTAGCTAGCTTTTGAATCAGGTTACATTTTGCTTCACTGTAGCTAACCATATGAATGTTCGTGGCCTTGTAAACGAACTAACAGTAATGACAGCTACAGGAAGGCTTAAAAGACGACCAGCAAAATGAATACCTGATGACGGCTCAAACAGCTCCTGTATTGTAAGCTAACTAACGTTAACTAGTTAAATAGTTAGTTGCAGTTTGGCCGGATGTGCCAACTTTTGTAGCGCTAACTTAGCTACCTATGCTAACTAGCTAGCTAGATAACGTTAGATACATATTTTTTCTGCTTAACTGTAGACAATGGAATTGTGCTGTTGTGTTAATTTGCTTATGTATGCAATATGACAATGTGAACAGACGCATCTCACGTTCAGCTCCTTTCCTACTTCCCACCAGTTCTGTTGGGGTATTCCCTGGTCTTTATGGCCCAAGGCTTCTACTCTGCTAGCGATGATGTGGTTGAACTCAACCCCTCCAACTTCAACCAGGAGGTTCTTCAGAGCGACAGCCTATGGCTCATCGAATTTTACGCACCTTGGTGAGTGGTCAAATCTTCTCTGGGCCCAATGAGATACTGAGAACTTGCTCGAGAGTGAAATTGCCACCAAGCAGTAGTTAGTGTTGTATGAAATCTCCTTATCCCAATAACCTGTCAAGGAGGGACACCCAAAATTGTTTGTAGACCTGGGGCGCATTCAGGAAGGTGTAACATTATAAAATGTTTAGATAGAAATGTCTGGTGTAGAATGGATTACATTGTCTGTCAGGCAGAATAGGGAATTGTGTCAATTACATTTCTGCAGCTTTCTGATCACTTCACCTCACTGAATACCCCCCAGTTTATAGGGGTCAATTATGACAATGATAAAGAAGTTGATATATTAGTAAACCCATATTCCCTTTGACATGATCTTGTAGCCACTGCACACATCCTGTCTTAACAAACATCTGTTACACGTCTATGCAAAACCAGAAATACTCACTATCCCTCAGATTGTTGTGAAAGTCTTTGCATGGGATTTGTGTAGACTTCACTTTGCCGATTTTATATGAGGCTGTGCGTAGTCTGGTGCCTCAGACGTAACTGTTTCTCTCCACAGGTGTGGCCACTGCCAGAGTCTGACTGCTGACTGGAAGAAAACAGCTACAGCCTTGAAGGTAAACTGCACATTTGTTATTGCAGTGTTATGACACTGTCTTTTGGTTTAATTACACCAACATTAGTTCAACTTAGATGTTTTATTACAGTGCTATGTCACTAGCGACATAGACGGCACATTACTACAGTGCATTCCACATACAGTGATCACAGCTGTGCAGGACAATTTGATCACTATAACTGAATTCACAATAAGCGGAGTATACCTTTTCATGACAACTTTGTGAGATTGCTATGGCCTGGGTGTATATCTTTCTAGTTTTGAGTACAAAACAAATGGAACTCACTAGCACTCTATGAGCTATACCAATGACAGTAACCTCTTGCTGTTTTCTCTTCCCTCAGGGGATTGTTAAGGTCGGTGCGGTGGACGCCGACCAGCACAACTCCCTGGGTGGTCAGTACAGTGTCAGAGGCTTCCCCACCATCAAGATCTTCGGTGCCAATAAGAACAAGCCCGACGATTACCAAGGTACGTCTAGTAGCTTTTCAATAAAAAAAATAAAAAATCTGCGTTTCTTATTGGTTCAGGTAAGGTGGCTGATGATCACCAAGGTGGCTTAGCAGTTCAGACGTATTTTTCCGTGTTGTCGTGTCGTGTCCTGTATATATATATATTTACACCTTTTCTTCACATATCTTTTATTTATTTTATTATCCAAGAACTCAACTACAAAAGCTTTCCTGCAAAAGCTTTCCTGCAACCCGCTTCACCAATTACAATAAGTACTATTTACCTCAATCTGAAAATCCATCGTGGAAGATAGCCAGGGGCTAATTCAGAAGCTAGCCTGAAAGCTAATCCAGAAGCTACTCCGATAGCTAGCCAGAAGCTAATCTGTAGCTGCCCCGAAATTAGCCGGTTTGCTGGCTAGCGTTGGTGTTTCAGCTGCCCACGTTTTGCGGTCATCAGCTATTCCTCTAGCTCGATAATCTACCGGCACTTTTGTGCAACGCGACTCGGACCGGAGCATTCCGGGACTTTTTTTCTCTCAGTTTCCCCGGATTCCAACCGCAGCCTCTGGACACTTGCACCTTGATTTCGCAGCTAGCTAGCTGCATACCGTGTGACTATTGGCTTACGTCGACCCCGGAGCTAACTCAAATCATGCTGGAGCTAGCCAGCTGAGGAGTTCCATCACCATCCGGACCCGCTTCTTTGTTGCTGCTGCAGATACGGAACCCCACCGGGCCTTCACGACTGACTGCCGACGTTATCTGCCCGAGGGATTTATCCAACCGGCACCTCCGTCCCGGCGTTACCTGAACGCTCATCTGAGGCCCGCTAATCGTTAGCTGTCTTATCGGCTGCTATCTGAACAAAACCCCACTACACGGAACCTACCGACGGAAACGCACGAGGTATCTACAAACAGACCTCCATCCTATGCTGCTACCGATAGCCATATACCCGGCCAGCTGTCTGGATCGCCACGACCCCAACCAACCTCTACTCACTGGACCCTTATTTATCACTCGATTAAGCTTGCCTCTCCTTAATGTAAATATGCCTTGTCCATTGCTGTTCTGGTTAGTGTTTATTGGCTTATTTCACTGTAGAGATTCTAGCCCTGCTCTCTATACCATATCCAACCCTGCAGTTCCACCACCCACATATGCGATGACATCACCTGGTTTCAATGATGTTTCTAGAGACAAGATCTCTCTCATCATCACTCAATACCTAGGTTTACCTCCACTGTATTCACATCCTACCATACCTTTGTCTGTACATTATTCCTTTAAACTATTTTATCGCCCCCAGAAACTTCCTTTTACTCTCTGCTCTGGTAGCTCTAGGCGACCAATTCTCATAGCTTTTAGCCGTACCATTATCCTACTTCTCCTCTGTTCCTCTGGTGATGTAGAGGTGAATCCAGGCCCTGCAGTACCTGGCTCCACTCCTATTCCCCAGGCGCTCTCTTTTGATGACTTCTGTAACCGTAATAGCCTTGGCTTCATGCATGTTTACATTAGGAGCCTCCTCCCTAAGTTTGTTTTGTTCACTGCTTTAGCACACTCTACCAACCCGGATGTTTTAGCCGTGTCTGAATCCTGGCTTAGAAAGACCACCAAAAATTCAGACATCTTTATCCCCAATTACAATATTTTCAGACAAGATAGAACGGCCAAAGGGGGCGGTGTTGCAATCTACTGCAAAGACTGCCTGCAGAGTTCTGTTATACTATCCAGGTCTGTTCCCAAACAATTTGAACTTCTACTTTTAAAAATCCACCTCTCTAAAAACAAGTCTCTCACCGTTGCCGCCTGCTATAGACCACCCTCTGCCCCCAGCTGTGCTCTGGACACTATATGTGAACTGATTGCCCCCCATCTATCTTCAGAGCTCGTGCTGCTAGGCGACCTAAACTGGAACATGCTTAACACCCCAGCCATCCTACAATCTAAGCTTGATGCCCTCAATCTCACACAAATTATTAATGAACCTACCAGGTACCACCCCAATTCCGTAAACACGGGTACCCTCATAGATATCATCCTAACAAACTTGCCCTCCAAATACACCTCTGCTGTTTTTAACCAAGATCTCAGCGATCACTGCCTCATTGCCTGCATCCGTAATGGGTCAGCGGTCAAACGACCTCCACTCATCACTGTCAAACGCTCCCTGAAACACTTCAGCGAGCAGGCCTTCCTAATTGACCTGGCCGGGGTATCCTGGAAGGATATTGATCTCATCCCGTCAGTAGAGGATGCCTGGTCATTTTTTAAAAATGCCTTCCTCACCATCTTGAATAAGCATGCCCCATTCAAGAAATTTAGAACCAGGAACAGATATAGCCCTTGGTTCTCTCCTGACCTGACTGCCCTTAACCAACAGAAAAACATCCTATGGCGTTCTGCATTAGCATCGAACAGCCCCCGTGATATGCAACTTTTCAGGGAAGCCAGAAACCAATATACACAGGCAGTTAGAACAGCCAAGGCTAGCTTTTTCAAGCAGAAATTTGCTTCCTGCAACACAAATTCAAAAAAGTTCTGGGACAGCGTAAAGTCCATGGAGAATAAGAACACCTCCTCCCAGCTTCCAACCGCCCTGAAGATAGGAAACACTGTCACCACCGACAAATCCACTATAATTGAGAATTTCAATAAGCATTTTTCTACGGCTGGCCATGCTTTCCACCTGGCTACCCCTACCCGGGACAACAGCACTGCCCTCCCCTCTGCTACTCGCCCAAGCCTTCCCCATTTCTCTTTCTCCCAAATACAGTCAGCTGATGTTCTTAATGAGCTGCAAAATCTGGACCCTTACAAATCAGCCGAGCTAGATAATCTGGACCCTTTCTTTCTAAAACTATCTGCTGAAATTGTTGCCACCCCTATTACTAGCCTCTTCAACCTCTCTTTCGTGTCGTCTGAGATCCCCAAAGATTGGAAAGCAGCTGCGGTTATCCCCCTCTTCAAAGGGGGGGACACCCTTGACCCTAACTGCTACAGACCTATATCTATCCTACCCTGCCTTTCTAAGGTCTTCGAAAGCCAAGTCAACAAACAGATTACCGACCATTTCGAATCACACCACACCTTCTCCGCTATGCAATCTGGTTTCAGAGCTGGTCATGGGTGCACCTCAGCCACGCTCAAGGTCATAAACGATATCGTAACCGCCATCGATAGGAAACAATACTGTGCAGCCGTATTCATTGACCTTGGCCAAGGCTTTTGACTCTGTCAATCACCACATCCTCATTGGCAGACTCGACAGCCTTGGTTTCTCTAATGATTGCCTCGCCTGGTTCACCAACTACTTCTCTGATAGAGTTCAGTGTGTCAAATCGGAGGGTCTGTTGTCCGGGCCTCTGGCAGTCTCTATGGGGGTGCCACAGGGTTCAATTCTTGGACCGACTCTCTTCTCTGTTTACATCAATGATGTCGCTCTTGCTGCTGGTGATTCTCTGATCCACCTCTACGCAGACGACACTATTCTGTATACTTCTGGCCCTTCTTTTGACACTGTGTTAACAACCCTCCAGGCGAGCTTCAATGCCATACAACTCTCCTTCCGTGGCCTCCAACTGCTCTTAAATACAAGTAAAACCAAATGCATGCTCTTCAACCGATCGCTGCCTGCTCCTGCCCGCCTGTCCAACATCACTACTTTGGACGGCTCTGACTTAGAATATGTGGACAACTACAAATACCTAGGTGTCTGGTTAGACTGTAAACTCTCCTTCCAGACCCACATCAAACATCTCCAATCCAAAGTCAAATCTAGAATTGGCTTCCTATTCCGCAACAAAGCATCCTTTACTCATGCTGCCAAACATACCCTTGTAAAACTGACCATCCTACCAATCCTCGACTTCGGTGATGTCATTTACAAAATAGCCTCCAAAACCCTACTCAATAAATTGGATGCAGTCTATCACAGTGCCATCCGTTTTGTCACCAAAGCCCCATATACTACCCACCACTGCGACCTGTACACTCTCGTTGGCTGGCCCTCGCTTCATACTCGTCGCCAAACCCATTGGTTCCAGGTCATCTACAAGACCCTGCTAGGTAAAGTCCCCCCTTATCTCAGCTCGCTGGTCACCATAGCAGCACCTACCCGTAGCACGCGCTCCAGCAGGTATATCTCTCTAGTCACCCCCAAAACCAATTCTTCCTTTGGACGCCTCTCCTTCCAGTTCTCTGCTGCCAATGACTGGAACGAACTACAAAAATCTCTGAAACTGGAAACGCCTATCTCCCTCACTAGCTTTAAGCACCAGCTGTCAGAGCAGCTCATAGATTACTGCACCTGTACATAACCCATCTACAATTTAGCCCAAACAACTACCTCTTTACCTACTGTATTTATTTATTAATTTATTTTGCTCCTTTGCACCCCATTATTTCTGTCTCTACTTTGCACTTTCTTCCAATGCAAACCAACCATTCCAGTGTTTTTTTTTAGTTTTTATTTTACTTGCTGTGTTGTACTCACTTCGCCTCCATGGCCTTTTTATATTTTTATTTATTTATACATATATCTGTTTGCCTTCACCTCCCTTATCTCACCTCACTTGCTCACATTGTATATAGACTTATTTTTTTATCTTTTTCACTGTATTATTGACTATATGTTTGTTTTTACTCCATGTGTAACTATGTGTTGTTGTATGTGTCGAACTGCTTTGCTTTATCTTGGCCAGGTCGCAATTGTAAATGAGAACGTGTTCTCAATTTGCCTACCTGGTTAAATAAAGGTTAAATAAAAATAAAATAAATAAAAAATAAAATAAATAAATAAAAAGGTAGTCCCTCCCTGTTTCAGTCCCATTTTCTTCCGTTTCGTGCCTAATGAACACAACCCTGGGTTTGTATTCATTAGTGCACACCCATAGCAAAAGGTTTTGCAACGGAAAACTAAAGCAAGTTTAGTTTATCGTCCCTATTTTGGTCCGTTTTATTTATTTTGGTGTCTAGTGCAGTGGTTTCCAAACTGTGGGGCGTTTAGGAAACAGTGGTGTTAATAATCTTTCTCCCTCCCTCCCTCAGGTGGGCGCAATAGCCAGGCCATTGTGGACGGGGCCCTGAATGCTCTTCACACTCTGGTGAAGGACAGGATGAGTGGCAGGTCGGGTGGCTCTGACTACAGTAGACAGGTAACTACTACTTACACCTAGGCTGGGTCATGTTAAGTAGGAAGAAAATGTTTAGAAATGGGGAGTTACTATCTGATCTCGTCCAATAATAACAGATTGTTGTTTTCCGTGACAAACTCTACACACTTTTTTTGTGCCCAAGAAATGAATGGTACATGTGTCATTTTGGAGTCACTATTATTGTAAATAAGAATAGAAGATGTTTCTAAACACAACCAAAACAAACAGCAAATGCATTTCACGAGATTCTAGAGTCAGTCACAAGCTTGATGTAATTGTTGCTCGCTAGGAATATGGGACCAAATACTACACTTTTGACTACTTTAATACACATATGTGAATTTGTCCCAATTCTTTTGGTCCCCTAAAATTGGGGGATTATGTACAGAAAGTGCTGTAATTTTTAAATGGCTCACCTGTATATGGATGAACATACCCTCAAATTAAAGCTGACAGTCTGCACTTTAACCTCAGTCATTGTGTCAGTTGAAATCCAAAGTGCTGGAGGACAGAGCCAAAACAACAACGTGTCCCTGTCCCAATAATTACGGAAGGCACTGTATATTTTGAGCAGAGTGTAAGCGGTACGTCTAAGTTAACGTATCTTCGTGGTTGTCTTTCTCTAGAGTGGAGGCGGTGGTGGTGGCGGTGGCGGCAGTAAGAAAGATGTTGTGGAGCTGACCGACGACAACTTTGACCGGCTGGTTCTGAACAGTGGTGAAGTGTGGCTAGTGGAGTTCTTTGCCCCTTGGTGTGGCCACTGCAAGAGCCTGGAGCCTGAGTGGGCGGCTGCAGCCTCGGCCGTCAAGGAGCAGACCAAGGACAAGGTCCACCTTGGAGCAGTGGATGCCACCGTGCACCAAGGTCTGGCCAGCCGCTATGGGGTGAGCAGGAAACACCCACCAAAACATCACACCAGTCAGATACTATCAGTGTAGCCTCACCACTGATGTCTGTCTGTTCATCTGTACACAACAGCAGAAAGCTTAGATGGAACGAAAGATCTAGAAATGAAGGAATCGCGTCCGCCTATTCATGACATCTCTATCGGCAATTTTCCACCAAGTTTGCCAACTGAACGTGGCCATGGACTGAGGTTTGTCCTGTTTCTCTCTCCGTATCTGCAGATCCGTGGATTTCCCACCATTAAGATCTTCAAGAAGGGGGAGGAGCCTGAGGACTACCAGGGGGGGAGGACCCGAGGTGACATCATTGCCGGGGCTCTGGAGCTGTTCTCCGACAATGCAGCTCCTCCGGAGCTGCTCGAGGTTCGTGTCTGCGAGTCCGTGTCTGCATGTACAATAAGATAATTTACTCTGATGGAGAGCATAAAAACAAATTTATATATTTTTTTATTTCCTACACAATTTCGTGATTATGATCTTGTCTCATCGCTGCAACTCTCCAATGGGCTCGGTAGAGGCGAAGGTCGAGTCATGCGTCCTCCGAAAAAACGTGACCCGCCAAACTGCGCTTCTTAACACCCTCTCGCTTAACCCGGAAGCCAGCCGCACCGATGTATCGGAGGAATCAACTGACAACCGAAGTCAACCTGCAGGCGCACTGCCCGCCACAAGGAGTCGCTAGAGTGCGATGAGCCAAGTAAACCTTCCGGCACCTGTCTTAAGGATCATGATGCACCTGTCTAAGGATCATGCTTTTTAATCAGTTTCTTGATAAACCACACCTGTCAGGTGGATGGATTATCTTGGCAGGCAAAGGAGAAATTCTCACTAACAGGGATGTAAACACATTGTGTACAATGCTTTTTTTGCTTTCAGAACAGTTCTGGGATCTTTGATTTCAGCTCATGAAACATGGGACCAACACGTTACATGTTGCATTTATATTATTGTTCAGTATATAAATCTAAACACCAGGCCTATAGGCTATGCCTACTCTGCGTTGTATGCCATTGCCTCATGAGTAAATTCTGAGCTGAAAACATTGTTAAAACAACTACAGCCTATGCGCACATTGTAATCAAAATTATAATCTTAATTGGTGATTTCAAACTATTCCTTTGTGAGGTGCAACCGGGACCAGTAGATGGTGGGATCGATAAACCAGAATTGGAGAGGATCCTACATCATTGTTTAAAAATCCATATTTGGGAACATATATTTTTTTAGGGGGTAGATCAGCTTTAATATCGCAGGTTGTGCCTTCCATCAATGTCATTGTCTGCATCATTCCCAATCCCCCATATTAAAAAAATAATAATTTGATTGTCCTTTATTATTTTCCCCTAACCCTACCACCCTTTTAGGAACATTTTTGGCTGCACAGTCGATTACAGTGGCGATGGACAGAGTTGTAGATAAGTTAATAGTATGTTCTCCACTGCTCAACGAGAATAGCCTATGCAGCTTGTTGTTGTCGCCAATCACAAGTCATCGAAGTGCCACTACAGTCATTTTTATTTTATTTTTTTCACCTTTATTTAACCAAGTAGGCAAGTTGAGAACAAGTTCTCATTTACAACTGCGACCTGGCCAAGATAAAGCAAAGCAGTTCGACACATACAACAACACAGAGTTACACATGGAATACACAAACATACAGTCAATAATACAGTAGAGGTAGGATAAGGGAGGTAAAGGCAATAAATGGGCCATGGTGGTGACGTAATTACAATATAGCAATTAAACACTGGAATGGTAGATGTGCAGAAGATGAATGTGCAAGTAGAGATACTGGGGTGCAAAGGAGCAAGATAAATAAATAAATATAGTATGGGGTTGAGGTAGTTGGATGGGCTATGTACAGGTGCAGTGATCTGTGAGCTGCTCTGGCAGCTGGTGCTTAAAGCAAGTGCGGGAGATATGAGTTTCTGGCTTCAGTGATTTTTGCAGTTCGTTCCAGTCATTGGCAGCAGAGAGCTGGAAGGAAAGGCGGCCAAAGGAAGAATTGGCTTTGGGGGTGACCAGTGAGATATACCTGCTGTAGTGTGTGAAACGGGTGGGTGCTGCTATTGTGACCAGTGAGCTGAGATAAGGCGGGGCTTTACCTAGCAGAGACTTGTAGATGACCTGCAGCCAGTGGGTTTGGCGGCGAGTATGAAACGAGGGCCGGCCATCGAGAGCGTACAGGTCGTACTGATGGGTAGTATATGGGGCTTTGGTGACAGACTGCATCCAATTTGTTGAGTAGAGTGTTGGAGGCTATTTTGTAGATGACATCGCCGAAGTCGAGGATCGGTAGGATGGTCAGTTTTACGAGGGTATGTGTGGCTGCATGAGTGAAGGATGCGTTGTTGCAAAATAGGAAGCCGATTCTAGATTTAATTTTGGATTGAAGATGCTTAAAACTTCTTATGGCTGGGATCCCGTTAACGGGATCGGTATGACAACAGCCAGTGAAAGTGCAGGGCGCCAAATTCAAAACAACAGAAATCTCATAATAAAATTCCTCAGACATACAAGTATTTTACACCATTTTAAAGATAAACTTGTTAATCCCACCACAGTGTCCGATTTCCAAAAGGCTTTACGACGAAAGCACAACATATCATTGTTAGGTCAGCACCTATTCACAGAAAAACACAGCCATTTTTCCAGCCAAAGAGAGGAGTCACAAAAAGCAGAAATATAGATCAAATTAATCACTAACCTTTGATTTTCATCAGATGACACTCATAGGACTTCATGTTACACAATACATGTATGTTTTGTTCGATAAAGTTCATATTTATATCCAAAAATCTTAGTTTACATTGGCGCGTTATGTTCAGTAATATTTTACCTCCAAAACATCCGGTGATTTTGCAGAGTGCCACATCAATTTACAGAAATACTCATAATAAACATTGATAAAAGATACAAGTATTATACATGGAACTTTAGATAAACCTCTCCTTAAACTTCTCTGGGATAGGGGGCAGCACTTTCACTTTTGGGTGAATAGCGTGCCCAGAGTAAACTGCCTGCTACTTAGTCCCAGATGCTAATATATGCATATTAGTAGTATTATTGGATAGAAAACACGCTGAAGTTTCTAAAACTGTTTGAATGATGTCTGTGAGTATAACAGAACTCATATGACAAGCAAAAACCTGAGAAAAGATCCAACCAGGAAGTGGGAAATCTGAGGTTTGTAGTTTTTTAACGCTGCCCCTATCGAATACACAGTGGGATATTGGTCATGTTGCACTTCCTACGGCTTCCTCTAGATGTCAACAGCATGGCTAGCCGTAGAAAAATGCTTATTGAATTTCTCAATTTCAATCATAGAGCCTCCTCCGTGTGTCGCAAAGCAAGTTAGGAGATTGAATAAAAAGTCATGAGAAGTATACGCTACAACAAACAATAGCCAACAGATAGGCTGCTATTCAGTCATTTGAATGTAAGTGTTATTTAACTGTAGGACAGGAAGAAAGTGCTTGAATATTAAATTAGCCCGGCTAACTTAAGCTAGTTGCTAAAATAGCTAGTTTTCTCAGTTTGATTTAGTCAACCGGTACTACGTAAGCATATTGGATGATAAATAACCTAGCTATGACAAGCTAGAAGTTAGTCTACTAGCGCAAGTCGGATCAGTTGGTTGCTGCCTCTCCCTCCCTCCTTGCTCTTGTTTCACTCGCTCACAGTACACACACACACACCGCAAGGCCCCTCTGCCTGCTCTCCCTCGCGCTGTATTAGCTCTGGTTAATAAAGTAGCTTACAAATGGACTCTTCTGCTGCTTCCCTCACTCTGATCCGACCACGTCTATACGGAACTGGTCGTCCTCGGGCCTGTTCGGAACGGGTCTCTCTATATTGAAAAATGTATAAATGCATACTTGTTCTCGTGGGAAAGCCCGCCGTCCATTTCGGAACGGGTCCAACTTTTTACACTTCAACAGAGGCCAATTTAACGACCCCTGTCACAACAGACAATGCCGGTGACTTTGTGAATGATGTCACAGAAACTGTACTTGGGCCACAAGTAGGGTGCTTTTTAATTTAGCCAAATAAACAACAATAACTGTTGGAATTTCATTTAACCGCTGTACCGCACCCGAACCGTGACCCCCAAAACATCAAAGTACTGAACCGTGGGTTTGGTGAACCGTTACACCCTCATTGTTTTATGCTTTCCAGCTGAAAGTTTAAATAGAATAAAAACATATTTTAAATAGAAGACATCTAACTTTGACCTTTAGTGTGTTTTTCTTCTGACAGACTTAAATTCTGAATGTGTGTGTGTGTGTGTGTGTGTGTGTGACTCTCTCAGATCCTTAACGCAGATGTCCTGAAGAAGACGTGCGACGATTACCAGCTCTGTGTCATCGCTGTGCTGCCCCACATCCTGGACACAGGTTAGATGGAACTACTCTCTTCAGTTAGTCCCCTGATCACGTTCATGCTTATATTCTCAGCCTGTTTGATATGGCACGTGGGGTTGTACCTCATGACGGTTCATTGATTTTTGCCGTTTTGGATCTGTACAAGACTGACCTGTCCCTTTCTTTCCTCTTGCCTCGTTGCAGGTGCAGCAGGCAGGAATGGCTACCTGGAGGTGATGATGAAGATGGCAGAGAAGTACAAGAAGAAGATGTGGGGGTCAGTATATAGAAAGAGCCTGCATTTGAACACATCACCGACTTGAGTTATTTTATCCTATATTAGTACTCAATAGGAGTTGTGGATTAGCCAATGCAGTTTGTCTTAAACGCACACAACAGTCTGTGTGAATGATTTTGATCTGACTGTGGATGAATTCATTGAACCCAGTATAACTTAATCCGTTTAGTTTGATTAGCAATGCAAGTCTTCTCTCTCTCTCTCTAGCTGGCTGTGGACTGAGGCTGGTGTTCAGATGGATCTGGAGGCGTCGCTGGGCATCGGAGGGTTCGGCTACCCTGCCATGGCGGCCATCAACGCCCGCAAGATGAAGTTCGCCCTGCTCAAGGGCTCGTTCAGCGAGACTGGCATTCACGAGTTCCTCAGGTAGGGGCGCCCTCTCATTTAGTGTTTTACACAGTATAGTATAGACCACGGATACGTCCTAAATGGCACCCTATTCCCTATATGAGGCACTACTTTAATAGGGTGCCATTTGGGACGTAGTCCATACCCAACCCTCTTCTTGGAGAGCTACTGGGTCTGAAGGCTTTTGCTCCAACTTGATTTAGCTAATTAGGGTCCTGGTGAGCAGCTAATCGGGTGTGGTACAGTATCATTCTAAGGATAAAAAAATAATAATAATAATATTATATATATATATTTTTTTTAGGGATCTGTCTGTAGGCCGCGGCTCCACTGCTACCGTCGGGGGCGGGGCTTTGCCTAATATCAACGCTGTCGAGGCCTGGGACGGCAAAGACGGAGAGGTGAGTGGTCAAAGGTCACAGGGTGGATGAGATGCGGCGGTCCTCGTACCGTAATACAGTTTTGGCTGGACGAGGTGATTTGAGCTTTTCTTTTTAAATAGTGAAGAAGGGCTTTACCCAAGTCTTGCCTCGGGCCAGTTCATGACGATGTAACGTTACAGAACATCCAGATAGAAATGGTGTAGAACCGATATGATGGTATGTCCAAGAGAATAGTTTCACCCCACTGAATACACCACAGGGTCGTATTCATTTGTGCACATCATTGGGAACATTTGGGAACAGAATAAGTTGCACCAAAAAGTTAACCCCACCCCGTTTTGGTTCACTTTCTTACGTTTGGTTTCTAATGAATATGTTATATTGTTTGCCTGCCCAGTCCTCAATCCTCTCCTCTTTTATCCCCAGCTTCCCGTGGAGGATGACTACGACCTGAGTGACGTGGACCTAGACGACAACTTTGGCAAGGACGAGTTGTGAGCCCAGCGTTCCGGTTTAATGACATCTTGTCTGTCTGGTCTACCTCGGCGTGGCCAGTCTCTCCTCTCCTGTGGAGCAAGTTGGAGACTGGGTCGCCCTGTTACTGAAATACCCCAGAAGATAAAATCAAGGGGAGGTTGGCTCATAATAATAGCTGTAACGTTACAACCATGTGTTTGAGTTCGATACCATTCAACTTCTAACGTTCCAACCATTACTATGAACCCGTTCTCCCCCATTTTAGAGGCCACCAACTTCCTGTGAATTGAACAGGGTCAGAAAGACACGTGCAGCTTCTCACATCGGCCGAGTTCCACTGCTTAGATATTACCAGATCTTACAACGCCTGTATAGGTAAAATACCTTATGAGCCGTCGATGTCTGTAAGACTCCGCCTCACAGACCTGCTGAATATTAGTCACCGCATTAATTATGCAGGCCCTACCTTTTTGGAAAGAGTTAAGGGGTTTCTGAATATGGCTGTCCAGTTGGAACATTCCTTTCTGCAACCGTCCCCTATTCCTTGTTTCGCCACTCTGACGCCAAGCTAATCAGACATGGTTGTATCCGATTTCACTTTCATGCCCGGCCTGTTGTGATTTTTTTATATTTTGGGGATTTAGTTGTCGTATTTTTATTTTATTCTGTCGATGATCACGTCAGTGTCTGCGCAGGACAAAGGGCAATACCGTGGGACGACTTGTTTTTCTTACACAACTTTATTTAGATTGTGAAACAAAATTCAGTTTTTGTTACAAAATAAAAAGAGAATACTGTTTCATCATTATCCATGTATGTGTATTCTGTGTTGGGAAACGACAAGCTTTACTGTAAATGTAATTTTAGCTAGGAACACAAAATAATTGAGTTTTTCACTTTAACAATGTACCATTGCTGTAGCACAGGTATTTTGAAAAATACGTTTTTATTGCCCCCAACTGTACAGGCAGTTCCAGTGTATTAAAATCAGTATCTTGTCATGTTTTGCAGATACTGGTTTGTTTAACTCTACAGGGATAGAGGTCATTCACAGCCATGGCCGTAGTGAATCTCTAACCCTGAAACTAGACTGCAAACCTTGCATATCTGTTTTTTGGACTTTAGTCGCCCGTAATGGACACGCTAGCTACAGAAACCAGAAGCAGCATTTCACCGAGGCTTGTGTTGCATAATCTCTTTACATTACAAGTCTACTTCTAGCACAAAGACGTGTGTCTTAAAGTGAATACAACTGATAATTGCTTATGTTTATTTTTTTCTTGTCTTCTGATGCTTCTGGTGGACCAAGCTAAAAACAACGCACCCATTTGTAGTGTAGTCTTCGGGGTGCGTATCCCCAGTGTTTCCTTATTGGAAATGAGTTGATCCTCTGGAGTTAAACAAACCAGTGACTGCAAAAGATGACAAGATACTGGTTTTAATACACTGAAACTGCCTGTACAGTTGGGGGCAATAAAAAGTTAATTTTCAAAATACCTGTACATTGCGAACAACTCTTGTGTTAATAGCTAATATTACATTTACAGTAAAGGTTGCAATGAGACTCAGGATGGTTAATATACAAAATATTAGTTTGGGTTATTTCTTCTTACCGTAACACATCCATGTGTAATACATTCAGTACAAATATTAAGATATGGCACTTCACTTTGACTGAAGTAAGGCAAGTGAAAAATAAAACCTTACGCATTTAAACATTTGCAAGGAAATGTAAGAGTCTTATCAGTGGTACTGTGAATGCAGAATGGGATGTTTCATAACGGAGAACATTATTCGCTGTAGGAAGCATTTTTCAGACCGCTGCATTTGGGATATGGGAAACTGCTAGTCTGGTCCCAGATCTGTTTGTGCTGTCTTGTCAACTCCATGCAAACAGATCTGGGATCAGGCTAGGGAACTACTGCTAATGTAAACTAATCTAATACGTGGAATAAGGTATGGGTGTTGTAACGACAACTGAACCTCTTCCACCTCTTTCTCGTGTGAACTGTGTGTGTTGGATGGGGGATGATACAGGCTCCATCTGTCTGCTTTCCTGTGTTCAGGACTGTGTGGCTGTCCATTTGTCTTAAGAACTAGCGAGAGGTTCCCTGGTCAGATTGCAGGAGCCGGACGATTGAAGGGTCACTCTTGGCACCTTTGATGAACTCCTCCAGAGAGAGTTTGCCTGCAGTCCAGAAGAGACCCCTAGTTAGCAACACACAAACTATGAACATCAATCTCATTTTGCATAGCAGCAGGCAAAAAAATTTGAACGAGGACACCAGAAATGTCATATAAGAGCCCAAGTGAAATACCCCTTCAAGACAATATAGGCTTAGGGTTTTGACAGTGGACTCAAGTTTACACTAAATTCAGTGCCACTTTATGTTCCAGCTCGGGAATAACTATGTATTTACTAGGTAATTAGCTAGTACACATTGAATGTTCTTGAGTGGCCTAGTTACAGGATGCACCTGAGCTCCATTTCGAGTCTCATAGCTAAGGGTCTGAATACTTATGTAAATAAGCTATTTCTGTTTTTTATTTTTAATACATTTCCAAACATTTCTAAAAAACTGTTTTTGCTTTGTCATTATGGGGTGTTGTGTGTAGATTTATGAGGAAAATGTTAGTTTAATCAATTTTAGAATAAGGCTGTAACGTAACAAAAACTGGAAAAAGTGAAGGTGTCTGAATACTTTCCAAATGCACTGTATGTCCTTGTACAATGACACAAAATTGCTATGGCTTGATAAAGCCCAGTTGACAATATGGTTCTTTATTGACACAATACACTCTGTATACCAAACTTTAGGAACATCTTCCTAATATTAAGTTGCACCCACCCCCTTTGCCCTAAGAACAGCATCAATTGGTCAGGGCATGAACTCTACAAGATGTCAAAAGTGTTCCACAGGGTTGCTGGCCCATGTTGACTCCAATGCTTGTCACAGTTGGCTGGATTTCCTTCGGATGGTGTTGCATTCTTGATATACACTGGAAACTGTTGAGTGTGAAAAACCCAGAGTCAAACAGGTGTGCCAGGCCCATACTACCATACCCCATTCAAAGGCACTTAAATCTTTTTTCTTGAATGGCATAAATACACAGTCCATGTCTCAGTTGTCTCAATCCTTCTTTAACCTGTCTCCTCCCCTTTATCTACACTGATTGAAGTGGATTTAACAAGTGACATCAATAAGGAATCATAACTTTCACCTGGTCAGTCTGTCATGGTCAAGATAAGGTGTTCTTGTTTTGGATACTCAGTGTACACTACGGGTCAAAAGTAGTTCAAGGGTTTTTCTTTATTTTTACTATTTTCTACATTGTACAATAATAGTGAAGACATCAAGACTATGAAATAACACATGTAGTAACCAAAAAAGTGTTAAACAAATCAAAATATATTTTATGTTTGAGATTCTTCAAATAGCCACCCTTTGCCTTGATGACAGCTTTGCACACTCTTGGCATTCTCTCAACCAGCTTCACCTGGAATTATTTTCCAACAGTCTTGAAGGAGTTCCCACATATGCTGAGCACTTGTTGGCTGCTTTTCCTTCACTCTGCGGTCTGACTCATCCAAACCATCTCAATTGAGTTGAGGTCGGGGATTGTGGAGAACAGGTAATCTGATGCAGCGCTCCATCACTCTCCTTCATGGTAAATTAGCCCTTACACAGCCTGGAGGGGTGTTGGGTCATTGTCCTGTTGAGAAACAAATGATTGTCCCACTAAGCCCTAACCAGTTGGGATGGCGTTTCACTGCAGAATGCTGTGGTAGCCATGCTGGTTAAGTGTGCCTTGAATTCTAAATAAATTACAGACAGTGTCACCAGCAAAGCACCCCCACACCATCACACCTCATCCTCCATGCTTTACGGTGGGAAATACACATGGAGAGATCATCCGTTCACCCATACCGCGTCTCACAAAGACATGGCGGTTGAAACCAAAAATCTCCAATTTGGACTCCAGACCAAAGGACAAATTCCCAGTAGTGTATATGCACAAGATATGACAAGTGACATTCAGTGACATGATGTAACCCCCCCCCCCCCCCCATGATATCAATGTTATAGTTTTTTTTTTTTTATGAGGCTATAAAGTATTTGTTTACATTTATTATGTTTACCAACATGGGAGTAAAACAAGCTTATTTTCGTTTCTGATGGGATACGACACTTGAACTAGGCTCATGAGGCATTTCTAAGTTATATTCTTCAGGAATCAATTGGTAAATATCATTAATTTATAAGCCAAAACATGGATGTAGCAACTGGATATTGCTCCTTTAAAAAATTAATTATAATAATTGGTACAAACCTTCACCACAGTGTTCTCCACTCAATATAATATATGTTTATAGATGTGTTGTTGTTTATTTGATGTATTGCCAAAATAAAGGTTCAATATAGTAAGTAATAAACTTGAGTTTTTACTAATTTCTTTAGTGGTACAGACTAACGTCAAAGAGGGCGTGTTGTAAGTACAGTCATTGTAAATATATGTAAATGTTATTCTTATTTGTATTTATTTTTACTTTGTGTTTGTGGTGTGTTCACTTATGACATTAGATCAGTGTTGGCTGCTAACTTGGCCCTTATCTTAAATATTTCACTTCTGTGTTTGGAGACATTGGATTAGCATTATTGTCGGGTCTCCTGTTAGTACATTTTATGTAGGGAAGCTAATGATCCATCATTTTTGACATTCCTGGGAGTGTGTAAACTTAGATTTTTTATTAGGATAGCATTTTTGTATGTTTTCCATAGTTATGTTCTTGAAAATGTATCAATTTACCAATTCGGCCACTTGGGTACATTTGGGCAAATTGTGAAGGACACCTGGGTGACTTCATACTAAATGTCATGTAGCTTGCGCATTCTTCAAGTTATCAGTCTGAAACTTTGCACATACACTGCTGCCCTCTTGTGGTCACCATCCCAGACACACAGAGTCATTTCTAGATTTGTGACCTTTCACTTGCATTTTAGAGATGATGGTACTACAAAAATACAAAAAGGTTAGTTTTTTTCTTTGTATTTTCTTCTACCAGATCTATCGTGTTATATTCTCCTACATTCAATTCTCATTTCCACAAACTTCAAAGTGTTTCCTTTCAAATGGTACCAAGAATATGCATATCCTTGTTTCAGGGCCTGAGCTACAGGCAGTTAGATTTGGGTGTGTCATTTTAGGCAAAAATTGAAAAGAATGGGTCTATCCCTAAGTTAAACATCTGTAACTTTCATTTCCTGAAACCTACAGACCCAAATGAAATAAGAAAGTTAGCTAACATGGCTAGTAGACTAATTGACAGTGTTTGATCCTCAAACAATTTGAGGTGGTCCCAATGACATCAAATTGTTCTAGGTTATGAGGTTAATGTAAATATCCTACAAATAGAAATAAAAAAGTCAGCCTTTTGGACACCTACTCATTTCAGGGTTTTTCTTTATTTTACTATTTTCTACGTTGTAGAATAATAGTGAAGACATCAAAACTATGAAATAACACACATGGAATCATGTAGTAACCAAAAAGGTGTAGTCCATGAGTTTGGTGACGTTTGAAGGCATTTGGAGGGAGTTTTTATTGAGTGAAAAACTGGTTGGTATTTTCCCCATCGTAAGTAATGGAGGTTGGCTAGGTTGCTAATGGTTTACATGTAAAATAAGGGATTAAGATGATCCCCAAACTTTTTTCAACAACGTTTTAGCTCCTATTTGTTTTATTTTCTATGAATGAAGGTTCAGTTTAGTTCAGGGAATATATGTAAATATGTGATGTAACGAGAAGATGTGTTAAAGTGTTGATATTTGTAAAAAACAAAAATAATTTTGTTACCTTTATGCTAACCAATTGCAGCTTTCCTAAGCGCTAGCTAGCTCTAAGCTAGTGGGTTTCAGCTACTGTTAGCTTAGAAGGTTTAGAAGGTAATGGTTGTAGCATTGTTTAGCACAGGCCTCCAGTCATTTGTAGCTTTTGAAAATCTACACTGCTAGTGCAGTAAGTTATATGTACAGTGGGGAGAACAAATATTTGATACACTGACAATTTTGCAGGTTTTCCTACTTACAAAGCATGTAGATGTCTGTAATTTTTATCATAGGTACACTTCAACTGTGAGAGACAGAATCTAAAACAAACATCCAGAAAATCCCATTGTATGATTTTTAAGTAATTCATTTGCATTTTATTGCAATGATTATAGCGGGTTTACTAACGTGTTAGCTCTAGTAGCTATGTTGACTATGACGTTAGCTAAATATGGCTGTGTGAAGTGTTTAGCGGTTATGATATGAAGGTTTTGCTTGGAATATTTTTTTTGCCTGGTCACAGACAACTGATGTGTTTTGCACTGAAGTCCACAAGCAAAGAGAAAAGGTGAGAGGAGCAGAGCGCGTAGATGCAAGAAGGAATTATAGAACAAGAAAAGTGATCATGCTGTTTGTATGTGGCTGCCATGAAAGTGTGGTTGCGTATGATCAGGGGTGTATTCATTCCACCAATTCTGTTGAAAAACATTTCTTAAATGGAAGCAAACAGAATGAAATGGGGATAAACTTTAATTTGTCCAATAGAAACTCTCATTTGCAACTGTTGTAATGATTACACCCTACATGCAGGCAAGAGTGTGCAAGGTGGTATTGAATGTGTCACTGGCTATAGTTCTTACATGTTTTACGTTTAAGCTGCTTTGAAAGCAAAAGTCGAATTGAAAACATTACTGGCATAGCTGAATAAAATGTTCATATTAGCAAGCTAAGACTGATGGTTTAATTAGCTAAACTAGCAAGTCTGATTGTTTGGTTAACAAGGCAACTAGCTACTGTTGCAATCAAGTAAACTTGCTAGCTACTTCCGTGGATGTTGAACACATTTCTACCTGCAAATGAACACATTTCTAGTGGAAAATGTGTTAAATTATAGCCTGATATTAAAGAGATAATCAACTCGGGCCTCTTGATGTTCTCTGGAAAATAATGCAGCTCTATGGAAGGTAAGTTCCACGACGCGCTACACCCTTCCACGTTGTTCATTATTTTCCAGAGATCGCATAGCCCCTTGTTGATTATCCCTTACATAACCTCTAATTCGCTAAAATCACAACATTAGGAAAGGATTCATGAAATTTACATAAACGTGTTCTAGCGACACTGTTTAAAAAAAAATAAACGAGCTCAAACTGGGAAACATCGTTTTGAACGATCATCCAACTCGGCATTCCAAGGGCCCGGTTTCCCAAAAGCATCTTAAGGCAAAGTTCATCGTTAACTATAAGATTATTTTGGGAAACCAGACCCTGGTTGTAAACTGTGCTTTGTTTGTCATGTCATAGCAATTTTGTGTCACTTTACAATGACATATATCACTGCTAAGTTATGTTTGCTATGGGGAAGGGGTATAATGGTTTAACTATTTCCAGGTAACAACCATGGGCTGGTTGGGATATTTAAAGGGATATAACGGTAGAACTAAAAAGAAACAGGTAATGTTGCATTTTCCAGCACTGTTCAGCGTTATTATATAGAACTACCATCTCTGTTTCCAGGTAACAACAATGGGCTGGTTGGGATGTCAGGAAAGAGGATTGGTTGAAACAACATGGTAACTACATAGTTCTTATCTGGTTATTACCGAGCTGGAATGTAAACTGGTACTGTAAATTCTTATGTCACTATAAAAAGTCGAATTAGAGGTTTAAATACAAACAAGACTCACCATCATTGTCTACATCCATCTGTCTGAAGATCTTATCTGTCCGTTTCTCCGGTGTCGACTCATCTTCTGGCATCTTCATCACTGAGGACACCATCTTGTAAATCGCCTGCAGGAAGAACAATTGACCTTGGCGTCAGAGTTAGAGTTGCACTAAGCTCATAAGGCATTTAGAAATAACATTCTTCAATGTGTATACAGTCTACCACTAATGACCATTAAACAACAAAGTAACTTCCAAATAGTGCCTTTAACAAATAATACAATATTCTCTGTCAGAATGTAACTATTCTCCTAGTTACCTATGCAGTCAGGTTACCACCTGGAAAATTCATCACGGTTCTCTGGCTTTATAAAAAAACAAGGCATTTGAGCCTAACACCAATGAGACGAGAACTGAAATTTCCATCCCTAACTATAACATTTTCCGACAAGATAGAACTGCCAAAGGGGGCAGAGATGCAATCTACTGCAGAAATAGCCTGCAGAGTTCTGTCATACTATCCAGGTCTGTGCCCAAACAATTCGATCTTCTATTTATAAAAATCCACCTTTCCAGAAACAAGTCTCTCACCGTTGCCGCTAGTTATAGACCACCTTCTGCCACCAGCTGTGCCCTGGACACCATATGTGAATTGATTTCCCCCCATCTATCTCCAGAGCTCGTACTGTTAGGTGACCTAAACTGGGACATGCTTAACACCCCGGCCGCCCTACAATCTAAACTAGATGCCCTCAATCTCACACAAATGATCAATGAACCTACCTGATACAACCCCAAATCCGTAAACACGGGCACCCTCATAGACATCATCCTGACCAACCTGCCCTCCAAATACACCTCTGCTGTCTTCAACCAGGATCTCAGCGATCACTGCTTCATTGCATGCATCCGTAATGTGTCTGCGGTCCAACGACCACCCCTCATCACTGTCAAACGCTCCCTAAAACACTTCAGCGAGCAGGCCTTTCTAATCGACCTGGCCCGGGTATCCTGGAAGGATATTAACCTCCTTCCGTCAGTAGAGGATGCCTGGTTATTCTTTAAAAGTGCTTTCAATACCATCTTAAATAAGCATGCCACATTCAACAAAATGTAGAACCAGGAACAGATATAGCCCTTGGTTCACTCCAGACCTGACTGCCCTTGACCAGCACAAAAACATCCTGTGGCGTACTGCATTAGCATCGAATAGCTCCCCGTGATATGCAACATTTCAGGGAAGTTAGGAACCAATATACACAGGCAGTTAGGAAAGCAAAGGCTAGCTTTTTCAAACAGAAATTTGCATCCTGTAGCACAAACTCCCAAAGGTTCTGGGACACTGTAAAGTCCATGGAGAATAAGAGCACCTCCTCCCAGCTGCCCACTGCACTGAGGCTAGGAAACACTGTCACCACCGATAAATCCACCATAATTGAGAATTTCAATAAGCATTTTTCTATGGCTGGCCATGCTTTCCACCTGGCTACCGGTACCCCGGTCAACAGCCCACCCAAATCCAGATAGCTGATGTTCTGAAAGAGCTACAAAATCTGGACCCCTACAAATCAGCTGGGCTAGACAATCTGGACCCTCTCTTTCTAGAATTGTCCGCCGCAATTGTTGCAACCCCTATTACTAGCCTGTTCAACCTCTCTTTCGTATCGTCTGAGATCCCCAAAGATTGGAAAGCTGCCACGGTCATCCCCTTCTTCAAAGGGGGAGACACTCTAGACCCAAACTGTACAGACCTAAATCTATACTAACCTGCCTTTCTAATGTCTTCGAAAGCCAAGTTAGCAAACAGATCACCGACCATTTCGAATCCCATCGTACCTTCTCCGCTATGCAATCTGGTTTCCGAGCTGGTCATGGGTGCACCTCAGCCACGCTCAAGGTCCTAAACTATATCATAACCCCCATCGATAAAAGACAATACTGTGCAGCCATATTCATCGACCTGGCCAGGGCTTTCGACTCTGTCAATCATCACATTCTCATCGGCAGACTCAACAGCCTTTGTTTCTCAAATGACTGCCTCGCCTGGTTCATCAACTACTTCTCCGGTAGAGTTCAGTGTGTAAAATCGGCTTCCTGTTGTCCGGGCCTCTGGCAGTCTCTATGGGGGTGCCACGGGGTTCAATTCTCGGGCCGACTCTTTTCTCTGTATACATCAGTGATGTCGCTCTTGCTGCTGGTGATTCTCTGATCCACCTCTACGCAGACGACACCATTCTGTATACCTCTGGCCCTTCTTTGGACACTGTGTTAACTAACCTCCAGACGAGCTTCAATGCCATACAACTCTCCTTCTGTGGCCTCCAACTGCTCTGAAATGCAAGTAAAACTAAATGCATGCTCTTCAACCGATCGCTGCCCGCACCTGCCCGCCCATCCAGCATCACTACTCTGGAAGGTTCTGACTTAGAATATGTGGACAATTACAAATATCTAGGCATCTGGTTAGACTATAAACTCTCCTTAGAGACTCACATTAAGCATCTCCAATCCAAAATGAAATCTAGAATTGGCTTCCTATTTCGCAACAACGCATCCTTCATTCATGCTGCCAAACATACCCTCGTAAAACTGACCATCCTACCGATCCTTCGATAGCCTCCAACACTCTACTCAGCAAATAGGATGCAGTCTATCACAGTGCCATCCGTTTTGTCACCAAGCCCCATATACTACTCACCACTGCGACCTGTGTGCTCTCGTTGGCTGGCCCTCGCTTCATATTTGTCGCCTAACCCACTGGCTCCAGGTCATCTATAAGTCTTTGCTAGGTAAAGCCCCGCCGCATCTCAGCTCACTGGTCACCATAGCAGCACCCACCCGTAGCACGCGCTCCAGCAGGTATATTTCACTGATCACCCCCAAAGCCAATTCCTCGTTTGACCGCCTTCCTTACAGTTCTCTGCTGCCAATGACTGGAACAAATTGCAAAAATCACTGAAGCTGGAGACTCATATCTCCCTCACTAGTTTTAAGCACCAGCTGTCAGAGCAGCTCACAGATCACTGCACCTGTACATAGCCAATCTGTAAACAGCCCATCCAACTACCTCATCCCCATACTGTATTTATTTATCTTGCTCCTTTGCACCCCAGTCTACTTGCATATTCATCTTCTGCACATGCTACCGTTGTTTAATTGCTATATTGTAATTAATTTGCCACCATAGCCTATTTATTGTCTTTACCTCTCTTATTCTACCTCATTTTCACATGCTGTATATAGATTTTTCTATTGTGTTATAGGCTATACGTTTGTTTATTCCATGTGTAACTCTGTGTTGGTGTTTGAATCGCACTGCTTTGCTTTATCTTGGCCAGGTCGTAGTTGTAAATGATAACGTCTAGCCTACCTGGTTAAATAAAGCTGAAATAAAAATGCATTTAAAAAATGGTCTGAGGACTTTAACAAGAGAATATGTTCACTTGTATCACCACCACACACAATCGCCTAAGTCAACACTGATACGGGACATGCTGCTCTGGCCACGGTGGTGGGGAGAGCAAATATGACCATGTTGATTAAGGGAAACATAAATAGAATGAGCTGCAGCCAATGTCCATGGTGAAAATATGTTTATGATATCATGGACGTGAGTAATAAAGAACGTATCATTCATTAGATTAAACACAAAGAAAAGTAAAAAATAGGACGCTGAACTGAGCAGAGAACATATTGGAGGGAGTTCTGACTGAATCCACCTGTAAAATCAACCACAGGAAGTTAGCAAACACTTTTATCCCAAGCGACTTACAAAACTGTAAACTATCCACAGTGAACATATTCATATTATGCTGTCCATGCAGGAATCGAACCCCTAATGATACCTGCACCATGCTCAGTTTCTAATCCATTGAACCACCGGAACCAACTCATTCTCATCTCACCTGTACGATCTCCAGCATCTCAGCCCGGCTGATGTAGCCATTCCCATCCAGGTCATACATGCTGAAGGCCCAGCGCAGCTTCTGCTCCAGGTCGCCACGCGATGTGACACTCAGCGCGATGATGAATTCCCGGAAGTCGATGGTGGCATCGCTGTTGGTGTCGAACGTCCGGAAGACGTGCTCAGCAAACTTGGAAGCGTCGCCATACGGGAAGAAGTTGGCGTAGATCTTCTTGAACCCGTCGACTGTCAGGTGGCCCGTTGGGCAGTCTTTGAGGAAGCCTCGGTACCACTCCTGGAGCTCATGGTCGGAAAACTCTGTGTTTTCGCGCAGGTCGTTCAGCACTTCAGGGCGCAGTTTGCTGTTCTGTTTCCCCATGATGGCCCTCCGGAACGGGGTTTCAAACCTCAAGGGCCTTTTCTGGTTAAATGAAGGTGAAATGAAATGTGGAGCCTCTCACAGTCAGCTCTGTTATTAGTCTTGGTACCTTGTCTCCACCACGCAGGACTGTAGGTCCCCTTCTGCTCTCCTTACGATGTCTGTCTGCTGGCTGCTCAATCTGCGTCCTCTTCCTCTGTTCCTACGGGAGATTGGACACTCTTATTAGGAACATCAAGTAAAACACTCAAGTGATAAATTGGTTTAATCCAAACCGCATCTGAATGTTGCGTTGTACTGTAACCCGAGAGGTAGAAGAACCACTTCAAATAGCCCAATGTTGATTCATATTGAATTGTGGTTATTATAATGTTTGACTGTAAAGGCTTTAAACAGCCTATGAGCAGCGGCAGAGTGAAACTGATAAGACGACAACTGAGATGTTCCGAGTGCCACATGCGAGGGTGAGGCCTGGTCTCCATGGACATCATTTACATCCCCTCGCACTGTCAGGATTTATTTATTGACCCTTTCGCCAAGTGGTGGAGGGAGAGTGTCTGGGACCATTCTAGGCGTCAATAACTCAGTCTCTTGTCTCAAAAGGTCAGCACGGCACAAGAAGCTAAGGTTGTTACTTCAGAACTCGGATAACCATTAGAAAATCCAGGCAACTAGGTTAGGATGCCACATGGGAGACAGTCACACACACAGGCATGAGTTTCCAGCTGTATGTGTATTAAATGTTACTGGAAAAGTAACACATAGGTGGGAAAACCATCATGGCACACATTTAATGACAGGTTATATAACACTTCCACTCCCTCCGCTTTACCCATAAAGCTTTTATTGGCCAGAGAGAGAAACGGTCACGTGACCCTGTTCTTGCTTTACCTCTCTTTCTCTCTCTCTCTGTTTGCCTTTCTTTCTCTCTCTCCTCTCTGAGATTATTGGCCCAGGACAGATTATATCAGAGACCCGGAGCTGCGGACAAAGGAGGACAGCAACTAATTGTCGGTTAGTGTCTGTGACTATGCTCTAAAAGGTTTCTAGAAAGTTCTCGTCTTGGAAAGAGTCATGTCCACACTCCAAAATATTTAATGTCATTTCCTGCAGTTTCCTCAGTCTGAGTTGCAATACAACGCAAGATGAGAGCTCTAACGGGGAACGCGGACTGGGAGTAGCCTACACTCCCTCTGACACACCACCACCACCCTCAGCTTGTTTTGCCAGGTTTACAGGAGTGCACAGCTGGGAATGAGACACCACACACACACAGCCACAAATGCACACACGCCCATCCAGAACCCGACCGCACCCCTTGGCCCAGAGCATAACAGGACCAGGATGCAACTGGCAGCACCTCCTTTGGACTGGGTCGCATGCTCACATGGACAATTTTCCACATAAATCTCACATGTGCCGCAAGGGCCAGGACAGACATAAACACGGGCGTTGCTATTTATTCTCTCCCTGCACACAAACCCACAGAACATCCAAAAAGTGGGGGAATATCCCCGGTGGGATAGAAATGGCTGGTTTGTTGTTCTAATTTTAAAGTTGTGTAGAAGAACACTTAGTAGCCTACACTCCAAAAGATGCCCATGGAGTAACCGCTTATTATACAGTTGTATGATAATGCGTTCCATTTCTATTGCAAAAATAGCATGTAGTATTTTCAAAGATGGAGATATGCTTGATAACAATGCAGGTTCACACACCGTGCAGGACAAAAGATAACCGCAAGGTTGATAGGCATATGTTTGTAAAAAGAAATGGGAGACAAACGCAGGAATGCGTAATAGTTTTTTTTATTGTACCGAAATTACGGCTTGCCGTGTAAAGGCAAGGGGACGAAGACCAAACGAACACTATACAAAACATGGTAGTAACCCAAAACAAAAGAGCGAGGAATACCTTGAATAAATAACACACGAGCACGATGATTAACACACGGGACGAGACCCGTAATCATCTGCGCAATCCACAATGGCACGAGAGCACAAACCCCACAGCTTCAGGTACTCACACGCACCAACGGACATGTTCTCAATAAACGACAGCTCAATGGAAACCAAAGGGCACATACAGTATATACAAATACTAATCAGTGGGAATAGGGGACAGGTGTGCGTGATGAAAGTTCCGGAGGGATCCGTGACATGTTTTCATAGCTGGAGCCTTATCCTACTATTGACAATTCCAATGAAGTATTCAGTGCAGTGAACAGCAGTTGGGATGGCAATCTAGCCCTGTTTTCCTGTGTATAGAAAGAATTTGGCCAGAATTCAAACAAACCGTAATGCGCAAAATGGCACTGCACTTAACAAATAATTCAAGCTTGAGCAGACACAGCTTTTACCATGAGAAATTGCCTTAAGTCAAGTTTAGTGCGACATCAGTCCAATGCGGTTTGTTCGCATTGGACTGTGTTAGAGAACTTGAGACTATAAGGTTCTATCTGTATTTTTGTTCTGTTAGACATAGCCTTGTTCTTTTCAATGTTCTCTCCCTAAATACAGTAGGACCCTATTCCGTGCAGACGGTTTGTTGCGCTATCTGAGGTAAGATTATACTTTTCCCCTCAATTCAATGTTTTGTTTGGTTAGTGTGTGTTTTCATTTGCGGATAGAACCACACTTTGTATATGTTAGGGGGAAAAGAACAGGCCTTACTAAATTCACATATGACCTCCACCTCCACTCCAAAATCCATTAGGCCTTTGTTTTGAGATTGTGAAACAGGTTATCCCTAATGAGCCTAGATTCCTTCCTCAGCCCTATGGGCCATGGTCAAAAGGAGTGCACTACATAGAGAATAGGGTGCTATTTGGGACACAGTCAACATCTGCTTATCCCCTCGGTTACACTGCAACAGTCTTTCCCTTGTCGGTCTGGCTCTGCCACTTACTGTCGTCTGTAGAATCCGCCCTGCCCCCATCCCTCTCAACCCTTCCCCAATAACTATGGCTGTTATGGTTCCACTTTTTCCACTAGCTAATGGGAATGTGTCACACAGCTTCCAGATTCCACACACTCACACAACATGTGTTTCCCCTAAAGGCCAACTGGGAGTCCTTGCCCTGTCCCACCTCTGACTCCCCGAAAGTTCCACTCTCAAGCATACAAACCGTTTTTCCCTTGGATGCCACCAACAATAGGATCACACAAGGCAATCATTAGCCTTAATGTGTCCAAGCAGCCAGAGCTAATTAATCCATGCATCCAGGAAAACCCCATAAACCTAATTTTAGCCTCAAAAGTGTGCATGTTTGCCTGTGTGCGTGCGTGTGTCCGCATCTTCCCACACTGACAGGTATATGACAAATCGTCATGTCCAGTAAATGATACATTAAACATGACTCTAGTAACCCCTAACCTCAGTATCGGCGACCGTTGCCTTAGAGCTTTGCTATGCTAAACATATCCCCTGGCTACAGGTAGGCTTAGTGACATCATGACATGACAGGGGTGACCCTGACTAGAGTCAAAATATTCCCCCCCCAAACGTAACGCACCATATTTCTCTAGCTCCATTCAACCGGATGACCAGTTAAAACAAACAGCCGGCTGCATACCCCCGGAATAGCATTGTTGTTAATGGCGCTCCGTTTAATGATGTCTGTCAAGGGGGTCAACATGTACATTTTGACCCCCTTGATGTACATAGACCTCCCGGGTGGCGCAGTGGTCTAGGGCACTGCATCGCAGTGCTAGCTGCGCCACCAGAGTCTCTGGGTTCGCGCCCAGGCTGGGCTGGGTTCGTGCCCAGGCTCTATCGCAGCCGGCCGCAACCGGGAGGTCCGTGGGGCGACGCACAATTGGCATAGCGTCGTCCGGGTTAGGGAGGGTTTGGCCGGTAGGGATATCCTTGTCTCAGTATGTAAAATGTAATAAAATGTATGCACTCTACTGTAAGTCGCTCTGGATATGAGCGTCTGCTAAATGACTAAAATGTAAATGTAAAAATATTTCCCATCGCTGAATACTGCTGCCGAGATGGATTGAACTGAGAAAGTATTTGGGCCGTCTGTATTTATGGTAGCATCTTGATAGGAAAGCAAATGACGTAGTTTCATGTGATGTGCTTTGGGCAGAGAACCCAGCTTGACATAGTCTGAGTAACAGTCTCTAGCTAACATTCCAAAGAGACTGGCCTTTCCGCAATCTCAACGTTCAATATGCGCTGGATTTACAGTGGAGTTGCTCAGTGGTTGTTGGAAATAACTAATATTTTCCATGAAAACATGTGGAGCCTCAAAATTCCTAAAAAGGTTGGAATTGCAATATGTATTTACTTTGAGAGTTTAGACATGAGCTATCAACTTTTGACAGATTGGTTTCATCTGGACAAACAAAAAATGGTTGCTTAGCATACAGAGTTCAAATATTTGCATAATCGTTGTGATTGGAGGATAGCTGTAAAGGTGATCGAATCAGGATCAAATCCTCGGTTCTCCTCAAGCTCAATTAATTATATAATGTTCATACTTGAAGATGGCAGATAGGCCAGTCTTTTTGGCAAATGACATGAAGTACAGGGAGTGGATTAGCTAAAGAGACTAGTACACAGGCTAAACTTGACAGCCTTCTGGCTTTGAAAAGCTCATTACCATAGCGTGCTGTGAAGCCGACTGTGCTTCAATGATGTAGGACTAGGATTTTATTGGTAATGTGTAGGCTACTAGGGCCCGATTCCGACTTAGGAAATTAAGGCTTTCTTACACACGCCTTTCCTACGCATTTCTCAGTAGTTGGTATTCAGACTTACCTCATTAACGTGCGTAACGGGCTTTGCAGGCGTGGTTACCTTGAGTGCACTGAATATATGTAATTAAATCGCTTAAAACCCTCCCACTTGCTGACCAACAGATTTTCTCGTGGAGTTTTCATTCAATAGGGTTTTCAGTATATTTATCGCCATCCCTTTAAATACAATGTACATTTAATTACAATTTTGTTGACAGATTAGAATACATTGAGAGAACGGGTTCAGAAAATAGGGATCAATGAAAGAATGCCATCTATGCATCTTTGTCTCCGTTTCAGCACCAACTGGTAGATTTAAAAAATACTCTGATCTTGTCGATTATTTAGGCAAGTTTTAGGGTAAGGAAAGTACATACTGTATGAATCATTAAAGATGCAGAAATAGCTCCCGCCATTTCCTGGTTGATAAAATTCTAACAGTTTGTCTAATTTCAGTTTATGTGACAAATCAAGCAAGTATAGGGTAATATATTTTACATAACCAAAAATATCGTATTTTTAGCTGTTTGAAGCTGGTGTACATGTAACAGTATAACTTTAAACCGTCCCCTCGCCCCGACACGGGCGCGAACCAGGGACCCTCTGCACACATCAACAACGGTCGCCCACGAAGCATCGTTACCCATCGCTCCGCAAAGGCCGCGGCCCTTGCAGAGCAAGGGGCAACACTACTTCTAGGTTTCAGAGCAAGTGACGTAACTGATTGAAACGCTAGTAGCGCGTACGCGCTAACTCGCTAGCCATTTCACATCCGTTACATACAAACCTGAAAGTAAAAGACACAAAAAGAACGGGAAGCATATAAATAATGTACATATAAAACAAATCTACTTCTTCTTAGACTTGCTTTTGATGAGAATGACAGATCTATAACTCACATTTCTATGTGAATTTGGTCAGGTCGCCCAAAAAGTTACACATTGCAGATTTAAAAAATACAGGTTTGGAGATTCTTGACATACAAAATATATTAATGAATAAAGAAATACAGTGGTTTGATTCATCCTGAAATTTGTCATATTCAAGTTCAAGCCATGAAATATTGGAAGGTGGAAAAAATTGTACAATAGGGGTTGAACAATAGTCCTATAAATCTACCCTAATTCTCACTAATCATAGAACTGTGTGACAACGGTCCAGTCATCGTGAACCAGGCTCTAGGTTTAACGTGCCACGTGTGGTCTGAGTTCCATAATGGCTACTTATCCCAAATTATTGCACAATGTTAGCTTAAAATGATCCACTAATTCTAGCGACCATGAGGAACAACTTGCATGGACGTGACAGAAGAAAGATGAACGGAACGTAATGGAAGGATGCAAATTGAAGAAAACTAATACTAAAGTGACAGTTATAAATGTATGTGGGTATTACTGGCAGTAGCTCCCGATAGTGGCTAATATTTAATATGATTGTTTTACAAATTGTAAAAGAAAACGGAGAAAAGCCCAGGCATAGGCTATAATTAAAACATTCTAACGCGCATACATTAGTTGGGGAGGACGGGCTCGTGGTAACGGCTGGAGTGGTTTCCATGTGTTTAATGCTATTCCATTCCTTTAGCGCCATTCTACGCATTATTATGAGCCGTTCTCCCCAAGCCTCCACTGATATGGAGGATTAACTTCAAAGTGACTTGGTCACACCTCTCCATCAAAGTTGACTGTGAAGAGACTTTTGAGGAAAAACTAGGGAAGAAGGTGACCCAGTATTTGGTTGAGAAGGAGAAAAGACATTTCCAAATCATTCTCACTTCCATCCGTGAGTGTGAGGTTTACTGAGGCAGTGTCAGAGAAAACCATCAACTGTATCCGAAGTAGCCTATAGTCCCTTGACACACCCGTCTCCACGGCAACACCAGCAGTGCTAAGGCTGGTTTGTGCAAGGGTAAGAAGCAGCAACTACCCAACTGGTGCACAGCGTTCAATTCATTGCAGACAGAAATGGAGCGTATAGAACCGCATATTTCTATAAGTTCTACCTGTTCTGTCTCCAAATAAATTATAGTGACTTGAAAAAAACACTGTCGGATATGACACATTGACATTGTGACAATATATGCTGAAATGCGACACAAATCTTCATCGGTGAAGTGGTATAAAAAAATAGGTGGTTAAACTCTGATCACCGGTCGCGGATTTAAAAAAAAGTTACGCTCCCTATAGGCCTACTTTCAAAGCATTTTCCCCCAAAAGGTGGATACACGGTAGGTTAAAAAGTGTGTAAACTGCATTTACCCTCCACTACACCACTGACTTCATCCATAATCTTCCCACATTTTGGGATTATAAATCAGTTTATAATTCCTGAAAAAAACTACAACAGAAATTTTGACAATTGCCACAACAGATAATATGCCATTCTATTTTCCTGGTCCATAACCCCATATGAGATTCTCTCTGCTCCAGGCAAAAACACCACTGTGCCAAATTAAGCTACATATGCATATCAGATACTGTTTCTAACCATGGCAAGAACGTTTCCATTTTTTAAACTAGTCTGAAGGACGCGTAATTACGCACGTAAACGCATCGCCAAATTAGTCATCTGATTGAACCAACATCGAGTACATAAACCGACAAAAATAGATATCGAACTGTCAACAAAATCAAAGTTTTATACATGGTCCTGGCTTACGATCTAGTATTATCCTTTGAAGACGGTTAGGGCTATCCAGTCCTGTCGTGTCCAAGATGCTGTTCAATACCGTTAACGTTTATTTCTAACGCTTCAATAGAAAACTCTATTTAAGCTATTGGCCAAAAGTAAGGTTACCCAATTACCTTGAGATGGTATAAGCAACCTTATACAACTATCTTTGAAGGAAGTTTTCAAATATATTCAGAGATCGGCATAAAATTCCTCGTTCTTCATGCAGCGCAGTTTCATCATTTTACAGAGATTCGACGTACACGGCTGTTCGGCTGTTGACCGGACTCGCCCAGTTCTCTGGTGGGGGATGGCCGTTCCAACAAATTGCAGTCGTATTTAGTTTAGCTGCCTTTGAGTGGCATTTGCTAGGCTATAATAAACGACCATTTTCCGTCAATGGAATCTGTGTATTTATGTACGGGCGTACAATAATAAATACTCGAATATGTATGTCCAATAGGCCACTCATGCTTGGATATAGAACAATCCACACTCATATACAGATACAGTAGAGGGAACGTAATTGTAACTGCTGGGTCAAATACACTGCTCAAAAAAATAAAGGGAACACTTAAACAACACAATGTAACTCCAAGTCAATCACACTTCTGTGAAATCAAACTGTCCACTTAGGAAGCAACACTGATTGACAATAAATTTCACATGCTGTTGTGCAAATGGAATAGACAAAAGGTGGAAATTATAGGCAATTAGCAAGACACCCCCCAAAACAGGAGTGATTCTGCAGGTGGTGACCACAGACCACTTCTCAGTTCCTATGCTTCCTGGCTGATGTTTTGGTCACTTTTGAATGCTGGCGGTGTTCTCACTCTAGTGGTAGCATGAGACGGAGTCTACAACCCACACAAGTGGCTCAGGTAGTGCAGTTCATCCAGGATGGCATATCAATGCGAACTGTGGCAAAAAGGTTTGCTGTGTCTGTCAGCGTAGTGTCTAGAGCATGCAGGCGCTACCAGGAGACAGGCCAGTACATCAGGAGACGTGGAGGGGGCCGTAGGAGGGCAACAACCCAGCAGCAGGACCGCTACCTCCGCCTTAGTGCAAGGAGGTGCACTGCCAGAGCCCTGCAAAATGACCTCCAGCAGGCCACAAATGTGCATGTCAGCATATGGTCTCACAAGGGGTCTGAGGATCTCATCTCGGTACCTAATGGCAGTCAGGCTACCTCTGGCGAGCACATGGAGGGCTGTGCGGCCCCACAAAGAAATGGCACCCCACACCATGACTGACCCATCGCCAAACCGGTCATGCTGGAGGATGTTGCAGGCAGCAGAACGTTCTCCACAGCGTCTCCAGACTCTGTCACGTCTGTCACATGTGCTCATGTGCTCAGTGTGAACCTGCTTTCATCTGTGAAGAGCACAGGGCGCCAGTGGCGAATTTGCCAATCTTGGTGTTCTCTGGCAAATGCCAAACGTCCTGCACGGCGTTGGGCTGTAAGCACAACCCCCACCTGTGGACGTCGGGCCCTCATACCACCCTCATGGAGTCTGTTTCTGACCATTTGAGCAGACACATGCACATTTGTGGCCTGCTGGAGGTCATTTTGCAGGGCGCTGGCAGTGCACCTCCTTGCACAAAGGCGGAGGTAGCGGTCCTGCTGCTGGGTTGTTGCCCTCCTACGGCCTCCTCCACGTCTCCTGATGTACTGGCCTGTCTCCTGGTAGCGCCTGCATGCTCTGGACACTACGCTGACAGACACAGCAAACCTTTTTTTCACAGTTCGCATTGATGTGCCATCCTGGATGAACTGCACTACCTGAGCCACTTGTGTGGGTTGTAGACTCCGTCTCATGCTACCACTAGAGTGAGAACACCGCCAGCATTCAAAAGTGACCAAAACATCAGCCAGGAAGCATAGGAACTGAGAAGTGGTCTGTGGTCACCACCTGCAGAATCACTCCTGTTTTGGGGGGTGTCTTGCTAATTGCCTATAATTTCCACCTTCTGTCTATTCCATTTGCACAACAGCATGTGGACAGTTTGATTTCACAGAAGTGTGATTGACTTGGAGTTACATTGTGTTGTTTAAGTGTTCCCTTTATTTTTTTGAGCAGTGTATGTGGTCAAATGGCAGGTTAGCTGATGGGTGTGGGTATTTAACTGCACATTCTGGATTTGTTTAAACTTTAGGTTTTAGTCGTGCAACCGTAGCCTATTACACTCATTATTAATGTTCTAAGAAGTTCGGACTACTTTACTATAGTAAATAGTTAAAGACGTGCTCTGGGACTTTGGAAAATTGTGCTAAACTACGTCAGTGTTTTTTAAACCTCCCGTTTTGAGCTGGGTGATTGTGTCAATGTGTATTTCATTCATGCATAATCTATGAGCAGAATTACTGGGGTGTTCAGGCCCTGAAACCTGCCAGATCTTACAACGCCTGGATAGGTACAGTGCAGAAAGTATTCAGACCCCTTGACTTTTTCTACATTTTGTTATGTTACAGCCTTATTCTAAAATGGATTAAATTGTCCCCCCCCTCCCCCCCCCCTCATCAATCTACACACAATGACAAAGCAAAAACAGGTATTAAAATGAAAAAATGTAATATGACATTTACATAAGTATTCAGACCCTTTACTCAGTACCTAGGTCGAAGCACCTTTGGCACCAATTACAGTCTTGAGTCTTCTTGGGTATGACTCTACAGGCTTGGCACACCTGTATTTGGGGAGTTTTTCCCATTATTTTCTGCAGAGCCTCTCAAACTCTGTCAGGTTGGATGGGGAGCGTTGCTGCACAGCCATTTTCAGGTCTCTCCAGAGATGTTCGATCGGGTTCAAGTCCGGGCTCTGGCTGGGCCACTCAAGGACATTAAAAGACTTGTCCCGAAGCCACTCCTGCATTGTCTTGGCTGTGGGCTTATGGTTGTTGTCCTGTTGGAAGATGAACCATCGCCCCCGTCTGAGGTCCAAAGAACTATGGAGCAGGTTTTCATCAAGGATCTCTCTGTACTTTGCTCCGTTCATATTGCCTCGATCCTGACTAGTCTCCCAGTCCCTGTCGCTGAAAAACATCCCCACAGCATGATGCTGCCACCTCCAAGCTTCACCTTAGGGATGGAGCCAGGTTTCTTCCATATGTAATGCTTGGCATTCAGGCCAAAGAGTTCAATCTTGGTTTTGCCAGACCAGGGAATCTTGTTTCTCATGGTCTGAGAGTCTTTAGATGCCTTTTGGCAAACTCCAAGCGGGCTGTCATGTGCCTTTTACTGAGGAGTGGCTTCCGTCTGGCCACTCTACCATAAAGGCCTGATTGGTGGAGTGGTGCAGTAATGGTTGTCCTTCTGGAAGGCTCTCCCATCTCAACAGAGAAACTCTAGAGCTCCGTCGGAGTGACCATCGGGTTCTTCCTCTCCAAATGTCTATCTCATCCTCTGCAAGCACTCTCGACCGTGCATCTAGACCTAATAGAACACAGTAAATAAATGCATCAGTCTCAAGTCATGCATATTCATATAATTCATATATAATCTGAACTGTATCCCTTCAAACATCTAATAGGGCCATGTATGGACCAGGAGTAATACAGGAGTAATAAACCTAGTGTTACACGGAAACTACTTTTATAAAAAGGTTTCCCACATTCTCCTTTGGCAACCTTTCTTTGCATTGTTTCCCAAAATAGTGTCGTAAAAAGAGCATTAAGCATTTGAATCACTTTTTTCCCGTGTTTGAATGAACAGAGAAAATGAAGTAAAACATTAACATCCGGGGACGTGTTCGTGCTCTTTGACATCACAAAGACCGGTTGTGTCGCTGTAGCTCGTCCACCTTCCACCTCAGATGCGGAAGGCCAACATAGGCAGATGTGGTGGATTGAGACGTAGGCCATGCAAAAAAACATATCTCCAGCTTAAATCGAAGGATTTTGATGCATATTTTTTTGTTATGTAACTTACATTGATGCTTGGGTGCGTCAATAGACCATTTTTAACTGATAATTAACAGACATGGTGGTGTAGCAGGAAGATCTGAATGCCATGAACCAAGAGGTTGTGAGTTCAAATCCCAGGTGAAGACGTGTTGAATCATAATTACTGTATAAATGAACATGCACAATGTAATCATGTATGTCAAAGTGTGTAAAATATGTAAGATGAAAGCACTGTGTGTAGGTATCCCTTACCTTGCCAATAGACAGGTTCACCAATCAGGTCCTTGATGGGCTTGGCAACAGTAACGAGGTGTAATGTGAGTTACAGTGGGGCAAAAAAGTATTTAGTCAGCCACCAATTGTGCAAGTTCTCCCACTTAAAAAGATGAGAGAGGCCTGTAATTGTCATCATAGGTACACTTCAACTATGACAGACAAAATGAGAAAAAAAATTCCAGAAAATCACATTGTAGGATTTTTTATGAATTTATTTGCAAATTATGTTATATTTTTTGCAAAGGAAGGAGACGCGTTCTGTCTCCTAGAGAGGAACGTACTCTGGTGCGAAAAGTTCAAATCAATCCCAGAATAACAGCAAAGGACCTTGTGAAGATGCTGGAGGAAACAGGTACAAAATTATCTATATGCGTAGTAAAACGAGTCCAATATCGACATAACCTGAAAGGCTGCTCAGCAAGGAAGAAGCCACTGGTCCAAAACCGCCATAAAAAGCCAGACTACGGTTTGCAACTGCACATGGGGATAAAGATCGTACTTTTTGGAGAAATGTGCTCTGGTCTGATGAAACAAAAATAGAACTGTTTGGCCATATAAAGTGTTGGTGTTCTTCGGCTTGCAAGCATCATGTTGTGGGGGTGCTTTGCTGCAGGCGGGACTGGTGAACTTCACAAAATAGATGGCAACATGAGGTTGGAAAATTATGTGGCTATATTGAAGCAACATCTCAAGACATCAGTCAGGAAGTTAAAGCTTGGTCGCAAATGGGTCTTCTGAATGGACAATGACCCCAAGCATACTTCCAAAGTTGTGGCAAAATGGCTTAAGAACAACAAAGTCAAGGTATTGGAGTGACCTCAATTCCATTGAAAATTTGTGGGCAGTACTGAAAAAGTGTGTGCGAGCAAGGAGGCCCACATACCTGACTCAGTTACACCAGCTCTGTCAGGAGGAATGGGCCAAAATTCACCCAAATTATTGTGGGAAGCTTGTGGAAGGCTACCCAAAACATTTGACCAAAGCAAACCATTTAAAGGCACTGCTACCAAATACTAATTGAGTGTATGTAAACTTCTGACCCACTGGGAATGTGATGAAATAAATAAAAGCTGAAATAAATCATTCTCTCTACCATTATTCTGACATTTCACATTCTTAAAATAAAGTGGTGATCCTAACTGACCTAAGACAGGGAATATATACTATAATTAAATGTCAGGAATTGTGAAAAACTGAGTTTAAGTGTATTTAGCTAAGGTGTATGTAAACTTCCGACTTCAACTGTACATAATTACATTTTTTAAGTTTATTTGTCCTCACCTGGGATTTGAATTTACAGGGAACTAGACACAGGCCCCCAGAGAATATTCCTTTGGACCATCACACAGCATCCTAAGGACTGGTAAAATAAAACTCTGAGAATGTCCTCAAAAGGTCCTGACATGGTCCTCAGTGACATCCTCGTAACTTACAGGGAACTAGACAAAGGTCCCACAGAGAACGTTTACTTGGGACCATCACGCAATGTCCTAAGGACTAGTACATTTTATGTCATGAGAACATCCACAAAAGATCCTGACATAGTCCTCAGGGACGTCCGTGTAACTTAGAGTGAACTAGACAAAGGTCCCCCAGAGACCGTTCCCTTGGGACCATCCCGCGACATCCTAAGGACTAGTAAAATTAAAGTCCTGAGAACATCATTAAAAGGTCCTGACATGGTCCTCAGTGACGTCTTGGGAACTTACAGGTAACTAGACAAAGGTCTCTCAGAGAACGTTCTCTTGGGACCATCAAGCAACATCTTAAGAACTAGTACATTTTATGTACTGAGAACGTCCTCAAAAGGTCCTGAAATGGTCCTCAGTAACATCCTGGTGACTTACAGGGAACTAAATAAAGGTATCCCAGAGAACATTCCCTTGGGAACTTCACTCAACGTCCTGAGGGCTAGTAAAATAAAAGTCCTGAGAATGTCCTCAAAAGGTCCTGACATGGTCCTCAGTGACGTCCTGTTAACTTACTGGGAACTAGACAATGGTCTCTCAGAGAATGTTTCCTTGGGACCATCACGCAACGTCCTAAGGACTAGTACATTTTATGTCCTGAGAACGTCCGCAAAAGATCCTGACATAGTCCTCAGTGACGTCCTTGTAACTTACAGGGAACTAGACAAAGGTTGCCCAGAGAACGTTCCCGTGGACCAATCTGCGACATCCTAAGGACTAGTAAAATTAAAATCCTGAGAACGTCCTTAAAAGGTCCTGACATGGTCCTCAGTGTCGTCTTGGGAACTTACAGGGAACTAAACAAAGGTCCCTCAGAGAGCATTCCCTTGGGACCATGACTCAATGTCCTAAGGACTAGTAGTATAAAAGTCCCGAGAACGTCCTCAAAAGGTACTGACATGGTCCTCAGTGACGTCCTGGTATCATACCGGGAAGTAGACACAGGTCTCTCAGAGAACGTTCCCTTGGGACCATCATACAACGTCCTAAGGACTAGTACATTTTATGTCCTGAGAACGTCCTCAAAAGGTGCGTACATGGTCCTCAGTGACGTCCTTGTAACTTACAGGGAACTAGACAAAGGTCCCGCAGTGAACATTCACTTGGGACCATCACGCAATGTCCTAAGAACTAGTACGTTTTATGTCCTGAGAACGTCCTCAAAAGATCCTCCCATTGTCCTCAGTGACATCTTGGTAACTTGCAGGGAACTAGACAAAGGTCCCCCAGAGAACGTTCCCTTGGAATCGTCACGCAACATCTTAAGAACTAGTACATTTTATGTACTGAGAACGTCCTCAAAAGGTCCTGAAATGGTCCTCAGTAACATCCTGGTGACTTACAGGGAACTAAATAAAGGTATCCCAGAGAACATTCCCTTGGGAACTTCACTCAACGTCCTGAGGGCTAGTAAAATAAAAGTCCTGAGAATGTCCTCAAAAGGTCCTGACATGGTCCTCAGTGACGTACTGTTAACTTACTGGGAACTAGACAATGGTCTCTCAGAGAATGTTTCCTTGGGACCATCACGCAACGTCCTAAGGACTAGTACATTTTATGTCCTGAGAACGTCCGCAAAAGATCCTGACATAGTCCTCAGTGACGTCCTTGTAACTTACAGGGAACTAGACAAAGGTTGCCCAGAGAACGTTCCCGTGGACCAATCTGCGACATCCTAAGGACTAGTAAAATTAAAATCCTGAGAACGTCCTTAAAAGGTCCTGACATGGTCCTCAGTGTCGTCTTGGGAACTTACAGGGAACTAAACAAAGGTCCCTCAGAGAGCATTCCCTTGGGACCATGACTCAATGTCCTAAGGACTAGTAGTATAAAAGTCCTGAGAACGTCCTCAAAAGGTACTGACATGGTCCTCAGTGACGTCCTGGTATCATACCGGGAAGTAGACACAGGTCTCTCAGAGAACGTTCCCTTGGGACCATCATACAACGTCCTAAGGACTAGTACATTTTATGTCCTGAGAACGTCCTCAAAAGGTGCGTACATGGTCCTCAGTGACGTCCTTGTAACTTACAGGGAACTAGACAAAGGTCCCGCAGTGAACATTCACTTGGGACCATCACGCAATGTCCTAAGAACTAGTACGTTTTATGTCCTGAGAACGTCCTCAAAAGATCCTCCCATTGTCCTCAGTGACATCTTGGTAACTTGCAGGGAACTAGACAAAGGTCCCCCAGAGAACGTTCCCTTGGAATCGTCACGCAACGTTTTAAGGACTAGTACATTTTATGTCCTGAGAAAGTCCTGAAAAGGTCCTGACATGGTCCTCAGTAACATTCTGGTGACTTTCAGGGAACAAAATAAAGGTCCCAGAGAACGTTCCCGTGGGACCATCCCGCGACGACCTAAGGACTAGTAAAATGAAAGTCCTGAGAACATCCTAATAAGGTCCTGACATGGTCCTAAGTGATGTCTTGTGAACTTACATTTAACTAGACAAAGGTCTCTCAGAGAATGTTCCCTTGGGACCATCAGGCAACGTCGTAAGGACTTGTAAAATTTAAGTCCAGAGAACATCCTCAAAATGTCCTGACATGGTTGTCAGTGACATGCTGTTGACTTACAGGGAAATAAATAAACATCCCCCAGAGAACTTTCCCTTTGGGACCATCATTCAATGTCCTAAGGACTAGTAAAATAAAAGTCCTGAGATTGTCCTCAATAGGTCCTGACATGGTCCTCAGTGAAATCCTGGTAAGTTACTGGGAATTAGACAAAGGTCTCTCAGAGAATTACTGTACAAAATTCTTGCAACTAATAGAATGTTATATATATGGGGTATACAATCTTCCCAGCTCTGCAGATTCTGTTGTGAGGAGGCAGAGTCATTAGATCATTTATTTTGGTATTGTCCATATGTAGCTCGTTTTTGGTCACAGGTCCAGGAATGGCTGAAGAATTGCAACATTTGCCTAAAACTAACGCTACAGATAGCAATACTGGGGGATTTGAAAAGCCATAGTCAATCAATCAATAATATAATAATTATTTTGGCAAAGATGTTTATTTTTAATTTACAATCTGTAGAAGCTATGAGAATAGGAAGGTTCAGGTCTTTTGTGAAGCATCACAGCACAGTTGAGAAATGTATGGCAAATAGAAATCCGAAATGGATGATGTTGGAAGATAGATGGGAGGGGTTGGGTGGACCTGAAGGGTAGGACTAATAACAAGATAAACAATATAGGGCATACGGGATCTGTGAAATGTGTATAGGTGCGGAGCTTTTGTGAAATAGCACAGTTACAAGTGGAAATAAAATTGGATGGACAACAGAAATAGAGGAAGGACTAAGAACAAATAAGAGAGAACTATTGTAAAGTGGACTGTGTCTGTAAGATAGGTATAAGATGTAGAAATTGAAGGTAAAAGCAGAAGTGTTTATAAGTTTACTCCAATTGGGGGATTGGTGGTAGGGTCGCGGGGAATAATAAAAAATAAAAATAAAAATAAAAAAGGTCTCTCAGAGAACGTTCCCTTGGGACCATCCTAAGGACTAGTAAATTTCATGTCCTGAGAACGTCCACAAAAGATCCTGAAATAGTCCTCAGTGACGTTCTTGTAACTTACAGGGAACTAGACAGAGGTCCCCCAGAGTTCTAGAGTTTTGTAAAAGGGACGTCTTTGACTAGTGAGACTACTCTGTGAACATTTATGACTAGTGAGGTTAAGCCAAAAGCCTATGGTGTGAATTGTTTCATAAGGGTTTATGACTAGTGATGTTGATACTGATTAAAACTCTAGGGTGTAGGATATTATCAGTAATTAGATAAAATGTAGGTAATGTAAAAAATGAGTTACGGTATCCCAGGAACTAACCCTGAGATAGAAATTAGAAAATATTCCTGCTGGTTATATAAAAAAAATTGTATATAACAACAAATTGATTAGTGTGTTTTGGGAACAGTACTATGTGAGAGAATTGGAGAGAATTTGAATTTTGGATAACAAGAGATTTACATAATAAACTGATTGAAATTTGGATAATACGTTTTTATATATAATGGTTATCTAGGGGTTTCCATCCATCACTGTCCATTTTAGTAATATCACAAGGTACGTGGTGCATTATTCCGATGACCAGCCGGGCAACGTCCGGGAAACCAAAGTCTTTGGGTTCCGGGGGGAATTATGGTTACAAAGCTCAAACTTTGCAGCAGCGGAGAGTCATTGGAATGCACATGGAGTTGTGTTGACGTGAGTAGCTAAGATTTATAATGTTATATATGGATTCTGTGAAGACATGAAGATTTTTTATTTTTATTGTATGCGTGTATAATCGATTACTGGAGATATGATGAAGTAATAATAATAACAATAATATGCAAACTTGCACATACCCCTAAGCAATAAAACTATAAATGCTTATGGGATTTCCTCCGTCCTGATAACACATTTTGAAAAAACACATGCCCTGTTAAATGTTGAACATGTAGAGATTTGTTTTTTAACTTAAGGCTAAAATGTATTGTACTCCCGAGGGAGTTTATGTTTATTTTCCAAACCTTGACGTTCTAAATCAATTTGTGAGTAGGCAAAATGGAAAGTGTCTGATTTCCTGTCTACGCCATCTCAGGCACCAGACTTATTATGGACAAAGAGCGCCATCTACAGGGGACTGATGGACAGTGCAAAGCCAGTTACCTTAGAAAGCTCCCTCCAAAGTTTATATTTTCCCTTCTGAAATTGGCAAATGTATTTTATAAATTTGGCGCATTACATGTTCATCTTAAAATAATAGACACTAATTATTCAAGAGTGGAGGGAGGACTGTGGCCTCCCTGTTAACAGAAGTGACATGTTTTGTTTTGTCTATAATTGAAAACGTTTTGTTCACCTGGTAAAGTAACGTTCGACGGAAAGATTGTAGTGGGAAACAAGTATTTGAGTGGAAGAGAAATGTACCGGGTTATGGTGATTGAGAGGGCTTCTGAGTTAAAGTAAACAGATATGTAGACTTGTGAAAGTAACAAAGAAAGTGTGAAAGAAAGGAAATGGGAAGTTAGTTGGAAAGTAAAATGGAAAGTAAGAATTACAATGTTGAATTGTTTAGACTGATTAAGATTTCACGAAATGTTTATTTTGTCTTTAGGATAGGATGTGGTGTCCCTATCTCTCCATTTGAAATGTTTCCGGAGGCTGTTGCCTTGGGAGAGCAGTTAGTGAAATTCTGCAGATCTATTAGGCATCAAGGTACCCACATCTGGTCATAAAGGGAGCTCCCAATTAAGTAAGGCCTGGCCATTTGTATGTTTTTGTCCTATGTTTTACCACACATACACCAGCACACACACACACAACCAGCCTGTTATGAAAGCTTTGTTAGTAGTGTTAATACCATGTTTGATTAATTGTATGGGGTCTTTTCATTTGGTTTTAGTGGGTTTTTCACAGGTTAGAGAGGGTGTACGTTAAGGGTCACACCAATTAAATGTTTAGAAGTTTTTATTTTCAGAGTTTTAATGGTGTAAATGGATCTACCAGCCTCAAGAATAACTCAAAAGTCATCTGCAAGGTACGTGACAGACAGCTGAGCCCAGAGCCCTCAATCAACTCTTCAGTGCTTTCACTCAACTTCCATTCCTCCCGTATAGAATGGAACATTAAATGGACAGTCCTCTGACCATTCCTTTTCTCCTTCTTCTCACTGTTCGAAATCGATGTGCACCACAGAGCGCTCCCTTAGCGAAGTCATTGACGTCGACACAGAGGGTTCCCCTGTGTTCACGCCCGCTGCTGGTGCTGAGGCTTTCCAGGCAAAGTATACGAAATAAGTAGTTACCAAGATGATCTCCCCTTTCCTGAACAGGAACTCCCTGAAGGTCATGGTTGAGGGACAGAGGTGTGAAACTCTTCCCTGAGGAGGATGAGACCACCACCATCTTGAACATCAAAAGAGGAATTGTCTCTGCCTTAATCGTGCCTGCTTTGGAGGAGGAGAAAAACAAGGACATGGTAAGAGCTGACAACAGTAATTTCCTCACCTGCCAATTATTCAGTGACCTAACATAACAGTCATAAGGTCCATATAGGTCTGGTCATCAAGGCAATTGGATTTTGTGTGTGATATATCAGGGTGATAAATACCAAACAACAAGTTGTTAGAATGACACTAAAGCTGCAGGTCAAAGTCCTTAATAGCCTTGTCTCAAGACAGAATGGCTCCTCCTGTGCTCCATCTATTATATGGAGTTGACCATTCTGGATCTATATACTATTTATAGCCTTTTTAGTAACAGTCGTGAACAGGAAACACAGATACCAAAGCACATTTTGTAAACCTAATAATCGATACTTCCTCTCCTGAAATGGATGTATGGACCTCGCTGAAGTCCTGTAGCTCACTTCATTTACCATCTTGTTTACAAAGCTCTGTTCCACAAGCTTCCATCATACCTCACTTCCCTTTTGAAATATAAAATATGAGATGCCAACCCCCCTCGCAGTGTTTGTCAACTCTTGAGGTCCCGCTTGTCGCCACAACATTTGGTAAATCCGCCTTTATTTTGAATGCATCACAGTTATGGAATACCTTACAAAACAAATGACACCTGGATTGCCTAGTGCCGATGGGGCAATTTAAAACTGCTAAAGGAGTTCACTGAAGTGTGTTGTTTCAATTGATTATTATAACTTGTTGTAATTACCTGATGTAATGTATTTATAGCTTTCTTGTAGTTTTTTATATATATTTTTGTTGTTGTTGCTGTATTGATGTCATTTGTGTCCTCAGGGCACTATTGTAAACGAGACCGTGGTCTCAATTGGGTTCCCCTGAATAAATCAAAGTTATTAAAATAAATAATAATCTTTCACTCTTACAAAAACTCACAACTTTCAGGCCACCCTTCGCGGAGTGTGACACCGACTTCGCCGTTAACTCCAGGGAAGACATAGCCACTGACGTCACCGTCACCAGACACCTGTCCAAATGGGACAGCTTCATTGCCCAGAAAGATCACACCAGCCCCTTGGCTATCATCTCTGGCATGGTAAGAGGAGGGGGAAAAAAACAAATTTGATGGCGATCCTTTACAAAAAACCATTTGGTAATTATTGGATTAAGCATTACATTTGAATAGAATATAATAGTTGTATTAATTTACACCATAAACCCAACATGATTGTTGTTCCTGACGAAGTGTTTGATTCTGGTTCCCCATCAACAGCAATACCCACTGTCCAAGCTGATCAGCAGCACCCAGACTTGCAACTACAAGTTTGACAATCAGAAGAAGCACATGACTGCTGGATCCCGCACTGAGAAGCACATATTCCTGCCTTTCTCCCACCAGTAAGTCCCGACAATTAAAACTCAGTTTTTCCAGTGAATAGTATACTGAGTCTGCAATAATGGTAGCCAAGATATGATCCTGGCCAGTTTGTCATTCATCAAATGTTCTTCCATCCTCTTTCCCAAATGCAGGACTGAGTATGGAGTGTCAACACTGGTGAAACAGACTTTGACTCTCCTAGAGACTAGCAAGATCAACGAAAGAGTCTTCAACCACAGTGAGAATTTCCTCTCATAGTTCCTTTTACTGTTTAACCTTAAAAACTTGACACAACTCAGCTTTTACCAAAATGATGAACAGTATGTGTACTGTACCAGGCGACCATTACAACATTTCTTCTATTTTACTCTCTGAAGATGAAGCCAACCTCAAGGGTCTGCCCATGGAGGCTGCTGAGGACAAAGCTGTCGTCCAAACCGGAAATGCTGCTCTTGCCACCATGAGGGAACTGAACACCCATGTCCGAGACCAACCAGGGCCACCAGCGTGACAGCACCTTCCAGAGACTCGTGGCCGAACTCCGTGGACTGAAGGGTGACACTTTGAGCCCCGCCGTCCCCGAGATGGTGTCCGTGTCGCACACCCTGACCTGGCAGGCCCTGGCTCATTGTGGTACCCCCGAGTGCAGCAGCGCCATGCTCCAGCCCCTTGGGACCTTTGGGACTGAACCTATTGAGGTTGACACTGCCGTCTATGCCCTGGGACTCCTGCCCCACCCGTCCCGCCTCCTGGTCAAAGACATGCCCAGCATGGGTCAGTACAAACAGAGCAAGCCCATCATGTTTTCTCTAGGAAACGTTGTCAGAAAGTCCCAAACGTATACTGTACTTGGTTAAGAATGGTGACAGACAATGACTTATGGTTTCAGTTTAGTTGAATAAACATTGTGGTCAAAATGTTCATTGCCACCCTCTTGTTTTGTGTTACTATGCTCTACCAGGCTGAGGGCAAAGTCACCCCCAAGATCGCAGCTGTGTCTGAGTTCCTCACCTCCCTTCTGGCTGCTGAATGCACTGGAGAGAAGGATCTGACATTCCTGACCCTGAGGGTATGTTGTTGCTCAACCAATCAGCTTCTTCCCACCTAATCATATGGCATGGAAAGTTCGACATCATTGCTTGTTTATCTGAATCTCTCTTTATGTAATGGCGTCCAGGTTGTTGGAAACGTTGGAGAGGCCATGGAGGCTGCCGACGCCATCATGAAGACCACCCTGCTGAAGTGCATGAGACAGTCCGCCACAACCCTGCAGGTGCAGCTCGCCGCCATCGAGGCCTTCAGACGCCTGTCTGTGACCGATGAGGTAAACTATATGAAAAAAATATCAATAAAATGGGCCTGTATTCAAAAAGTGTCTCTGAGAAAAGTGATGATCTGGGATCACATACCCCCTTATCCATATAATGTTATTCATTATGATCTAAATGGGGCAAACTGATCCTATATCACCACTCCTACTGTGAAACTCTTTGTGAATAAGGGTTCTGCACTGATATACTGTAGCACACATTGTCTTTTCTCGAATGCATTGACTTATTAGCTGCCATTTTGTTTTCATTTCCAGGTTTGCTCTAACCTCCATTGAGTGAGCTTATACGATAAGGGTGCCGTGCAGAAGAGACTGGCAGCCTACCTGATTCTGATGAGGACACCTGAGGCAAGTGACCTGGAGCTGGTGAAGAAATACTGAAGCCATCGATGCAGGAGCAGAAACCAGAGGTCCAGGAGCAGAAAGCTCTGGTCAAGGCCTTTGTGACCTCTCACATCTACAACATCATCCACTCCAATGACCCCGAGACCTTGAAGTATGTATAAACATCCTCTGAAAGAGACTGTCATAATATTGACCACCAAACCAGTCAACTAGGGTTAGAGCGTTGGATCAGTAACCGAAAGGTTGCTGGATCGAATCCCCGAGCTGACAAGGCAAAAAATCTGTCATTCTGTCCCTGAACAAGGCAGTTAACCCACTCATCCCCAGTAGGCCATCATTGTAAATAAGAATTTGTTCTTAACTGACTTGCCTAGTTAAAAGGATCGGCCCCTTTTTTTCAGTTTTCGCCTAAAATGACATACCCAAATCTAACTGCCTGTAGCTCAGGACCTGAGGCAAGGATATGCATATTCTTGATACCATTTGAAAGGAAACACTTTTAAGTTTGTGGAAATGTGAAATGAATGTAGGAGAATATAACACATTAGATCTGGTAAAAAATAATACAAAGAAAGAAAACATGCGTTGTTTTGTATTTTTTGTACCATCATCTTTCAAATGCAATAGAAAGGCCATAATGTATTATTCCAGCCCTGGCGCTGTTTAGATTTTGGCCACTAGATGGCAGCAGTGTATGTTCAAAGTTTTAGACTGATCCAATGAACCGTTGTATTTCTCTTCAAATTATTGTATCAAGACTGCCCAAATGTGCCTAATTGGTGTCTTAATCAATTTTAAGCTCATAACTGTGCACTCTTCTCAAACAATGGCATGGTATTCTTTCACTGTAATAGCTACTGTAAATTGGACAGTGCAGTTAGATTAAATGTCTATTATTGTAATATTCATATGTAATACTTTGGAGGGATCAATATGTATGAACTGAGTTTGCACTGTCGTAGTCCCCAGTAGATGTCGCTCTCCGTCCATAATAAGTCTGGCACCTGAGACAACAGGGAAACAGATGCAGTCTCCATTTTGCCTACTCACAAATTGGTTTAGAAATCATCTTTTGGGATATCAATGAAAACTCCATCGGGAGAACAATAAATTGTAGCCTTAAGTTTAGTTAACAGAAAATCATGTTCAACATTCATTCATTGGTTCATTGGTTCTACAACTCATATAAAGGGTCTGACCTTTTCGTTTGTGCCTTTGACACCAACACCAACCACAAGGGGGGGGGGGGGGGGGGGGTCCTGAGACACAAAGGGGGGAATACTATCCCAGACCCATGATGAGCCTCGTCGAGACAATGTGGGGGGATCGAACACTGTACGAGGCTGCCCGATCAGGAAACAAATCAAGTTGTAAACTTCCCCACGAGAACAAAGAGGAGCGGACAAGCTCCTCGACGGGGATAACCTTAGAATACATCTGAGATATCACTGAGGTGTTCCACACTTGTTGTAAAAGAAGTCCAGTGGACTTTCCACCTCCAAAAATAAATGGTAACAATAATCATTCCTTGCCATGTGTAGTCCCAACTACAATGCAACTAGTTTGGACTACACATGGCAAGATCTGGTAAAGGAGAAACTTATGGAAAAGAAAAAAGGAGACACCTGCATTACTAGCTGTTTGGGGTTTTAGGCTGGGTTTCTGTACAGCACTTCGAGATATTAGCTGATGTACGAAGGGCTATATAAAATAAAATTGATTGATTGATTGATTGACATGGAATATTTTTTGAATGAATACAGATTGGAGGATCGCACAGAACTTTTGGAAAGGATTGAGGAGAAAATGGGACAGGATGAGTGTGAGGATGAATTAAATGTGGTGGCAGGTGCAGTGATGACTTCTGAGAAGAAGTTGAGTGTAGAGGGAAGTAGTGAGGTGAGGAAGGTGGGTGTCAAGTGCAAAAACAGGGATACGAGGATCGCCGAGTTCGGGCCTCATCCCAAGGATGAGAAGGATGATTTTGTCCCAGTGGGAGTGAGATTTGTAGAGGGAATGGATCCTTACTGTTTGGTAGATCCATATGTGGTGTCAGGTTGGGTGGAGGAGATGTTGGGGACTGTTGAGTTGGTGAAGGAAACTCGGAGTGACTCGTGATTATTTATTGTGTTTTCTCTGCCCAGAGGCAGAGGGCGCTCTGGATTACGAGATTAGGAACAAGAATTGTGACGTGCTTTGCAGGGTACTGTTGAAAGGAGTGATAACAGGGGTGGCAAAAGTCTTGAGGATGAGCAGTTGAAATTGAAGACTCCGGGTGTCTGTAACGCTTGCCGTTTGATGAAACGTAGATCTGGTGGGTAAACTGAGAAGACATTATATGTCATGCTGAGTTTTGATGCAGAGTCGTTACCAGACAAGGTCAAGATAGGAAGTGTCAGTTATCCAAAAATATGACAGTGTTTTAGGTATCGAGGTTATGGGAACATTGCAGCAGTGTGTAGGAGAGAGATGCCAAGATGTGAGAAGTGTGCAGGAGGGCATGAGACGAAGGAATGTGTGGTATCAGTGGAGAAAGTTGTGTATGCTAGTTGTGGGGGTGATCATGGGGCTGAAGATCGGAGGTGTCCGGTGAGAGAAAGACAGATTGAGGTTGCCAGGGTTAGAGTAATACAGGAAGTTTCATAAGCCGAAGCAGTGAAGAGTGGTAGAGGAAGATGGGTATAGGGTGAGGGATCCTGAGAGGATTCCTGTGAGTAGACAGAGAGCAAGAGAGAGTGATGGGAAGAATGTGTTTCAGTAAGGTGGGCTATTTAGCATTTATAGCCATGGTTGTTAATTGTACTGCAGAAATTAATCAAAAGTCACAGAAAATAGAGGTTGTAGTGTCAGTGGCAGAGAAGTACTTGGGATTGTGAGGATTTACTGCTGAACAACTGCAGGGGGTGTTGAGTGGTCTGGAGTAGAAATAGGTAGGGTTAAAACTTCTTAATGCTAGGCGTCCCGCTAGCTGTACAACTTCCGGTGACACTGTAGGGCGTACAATTCAAATAAATAATCATAAAAATTATGGATATTGAACATTTAGGTACATACAAGTGTCTTATGACGGTTGAAAGCTTAAATTCTTGTTAATCTAACTGCACTGTCAGATTTACAGTAGGCTTTACAGCGAAAGCATGTCATGCGATTGTTTGAGGGCGGTGCCCCACATCCAAATATTTTTCCACCGGCACAGGTTTCATAAATTCACAAATAGCGATTTAAATATTTACTTACTTTTTGAAAATCTTCCTCTGATTTGTCATCCAATGGGTCCTAGCTATAACATGTAGTGTCGTTTTGTTCGATAAAATCCTTCTTTATATCCCAAAAAGTCAGTTTCTTTGGCGCCATCGATTTGAGTAATCCATTTGTTCAACATGCCAAGATAGGAATCTGAAAAACTACCCCTAAACTTTGTTTTAACAAGTCAAAATACATTTTTATTTCATCCTCAGATACCCTAAAATGTAATCAAACTATAATATTTCATACGGAAAGAAGTATGTTCAGTAGGAAACTAATATTAACAGGTGCGCGTTGTCTTCATTGCGTGCGCACACGAATTTCCAAGCAGGTGTCCTTGTACTAAAACTCATTATTCTTACTCGTTTTGGAAGAAACAAGCCTGAAACCTTGAACAAAGACTACTGACACAGAGTGGAAGCCATAGGAATTGCATGCTGGGAGTTAGACTTAATTATTTCCCTATACTTTCCGTTAGAAGTGCATGGGCTCTCAAAAAAAAATTCTGGTGGGTTTTTCTTTGGATTTTCTTCTACCATATCTATTGTGTTATAGTCTCCTAAATTATTTTAACATTTCTACAGACTTCAGAGTATCTTCTTTCCAATGGTACCAATTATATGCATATCCTGGCTTCAGGGCCAGGCAGTTTACTTTGGGCAAGTCAGTCAGGCGGAAATTGAGAAAAAAAGGACCCTAGCCCTAAGAAGATTTAAATAGTGGAATGGGTGTTTTTAGGGGGGGGAGAGGCCTAATCAAATCAAATAAAATGTGCCAAACACGACAGAGAAATGCTTACTTATAAGCCCTTAAACAACAATGCAGTTTTAAGAAAAATAAGTGTTTAATTTAAAATAAAAGTAGCAAATAATTAAAGAGCAGCAGTAAAATAACAATAGTGAGGCTATATACAGGGGGTACCGGTACAGAGTCAATGTGCGGGGGCACCGGTTAGTCGAGGTAATTGAGGTAATATTTACATGTAGGTAGAGTTATTAAAGTGACTATGCATAGATAGTAACAGAGAGTAGCAGCAGCGTAACAGAGGGGGGCAATACAAATAGTCTGGGTAGCCATTTGATTAGCTGTTCAGGAGTCTTATGGCTTGGGGGTAAAAGCTGTTAAGCAGCCTTTTGGACCTAGACTTGGCACTCCGGTACCGCTTGCCGTGCGGTAGCAGAGAGAACAGTCTATGACTAGGGTGGCTGGAGTCTTTGAAAAATGTCCTTCATCTGACACCGCCTGGTATAGAGGTCCTGGATGGCAGGAAGCTTGGCCCCAGTGATGTACTGGGCCGTACGCATTACCATCTGTAGTGCCTTGCGGTCAGAGGCCGAGCAGTTGCCATACCAAGCAGTGATGCAACGAGTCACGATGCTCTCAATGGTGCAGCTGTAGAACTTTTTGAGGATCTGAGAACCCATGCCAAATCTTTTCAGTCTCCTGAGGGGGAATAGGCTTTGTCGTGCCCTCTTCATGGCTGTCTTGGTGTGTTTGGACCATGATAGTTTGTTGGTGATGTGGACACCAAGGAACTTGAAGCTCTCTACCTGTTCCACTACAGTCCCGTGCTTGGTCCTCCTTTTCCTGTAGTCCACAATCATCTCCCTAGTCTTGATCACGTTGAGGGAGCGGTTGCTTTCCTGGTCTCATCGTTGTCGGTGATAAGGCCTACTACTGTTGTGTCATTGTAAAACTTAATGATGGTGTTGAAGTCGTGCCTGGCCATGCAGTCATGAGTAAACAGGGAGTACAGGAGGGGACTGAGCACGCACCCCTGAGGGGCCCCTGTATTGAGGATCAACATGGCGGTTGTGTTGTTGCTTAACCTTACCGTCAGGAAGTTCAGGATCCAGTTGCAGAGGGAGGTGTTTTGTCCCAGGGTCCTTAGCTTAGTGATGAACTTTGAGGGCAATATGGTGTTGAATGCTGAGCTGTAGTCAATGAGTAGCATTCTATTCATTTGAATAAGTGGTAGCGTAATTTTCCTTTTTCCCTATTTTGTATTATTGTATCTAATAATTTAATGTACCGTAGATAGGCCGTAACTGAACTCACACACCAGTAAAGTAGGTGGCGGTAAATGCACCTAAAAGTTGGATGCGATCTGCCAAGCAAATCCTAAAGAAGAAGAAGAATCCGCCTGGATTTAGGACCACACAGACACCACAGAGCGTGCTGACAGGCTGTGTGAAGGCAAAGCTTCTTAAAGGCTACGGTATAATACCAGCACGGGACGGATGAGCAGAGGCAGCTGCTGTCGAGTTGTAAAAACAAGCAGAGCATAAACTGGCTACTCTTTAGTTGACTGATCTAGCTGGCAAGGTAACTGCTGTATGACAGAAAAAAATATAGTATTCTCAGTGCTGAGCTAGTAGTATAACTGACTTGTTACGTTAGCTAATGTTTCATTCCCTCTCGACTGAAGTGAATGAACTACTACCAGCTAGTTAGCTAGCTAATAGCTACCACAGCCAGTTCAGCTCTAGCTATCCTCTAGCAACAGCTGTTTTGTGTATATAAATGTTTTATAGCCTTTGTTTATTCCCATTTCAACACAAGTACATTTGATGATGTACTATTGTACCATTAGCTAGCAGAGCTAGCCAGAAGTTGGGTAATGTTACCTAGCTAGCGCACTAACTTTAGCTATTATTTTTACCCTCAATCACACTCGACCTGAATTAACGATGAAACCAGCGGCCAAAAGATTGAAGACCGATATTCTGACGTTTTTTCAATGCAATGTGAGTTTTTATTAGTTAGTATAGCAATGTAACATCATTGATCTGTCAGTTTACCTAGCTAATTCCCTACTTTTCACACCGACACGGTATAAACAGGTCATGATGCACAGTCAGTACACAACACTATGCTCATCATTTCTTAGCAGGATCAGATGTAGGGAAGGGTCAGACAGGCAGGGAAGACTAGTCTACAGAGCTGAGGTGAATTTTGCAGTATATTATAACAATCAGTGAATGGTTTTAAAGTTACATCTTGAGTTGATGGGTAGGCTATAGTCTGGGGTATGGGAATAATGGTAATTTAAATTGTTGATCCCTTCATTCTATTCATGGATAATAAAATTTATAAATGTACACCAATGTAAATCTTTGTCATGCATCATCTGAGCAGGATCAGATGGTGACAGGGGTCTCATCAGTGTCAGGCAGCCAGGGAAGACCAGTCTGTGATGGAGCTGAGGTGAATTTTTGTATTTGTAAATACTGGACAAGCAAGGAGATTCAAAGATTGAAACTATTTTAAAGCAGTCTGAAAAAACTCTAAAGTTGTTTTCAAAACTGTATCAATGGTTGATAGAGTCCCGATGACACAAAACATGGGAGACGCTATTGATGATGAATGGATACAGATATGTTAGAATGCACACTCATGTTGCACACACACTCAGAATGCACACACACTCATGTTCATATAATCTCAGACATAAACGACTGCAGTTTAAGACCATCCATAGGATGTACTATGTGCCAGTCAAACTGAATATCATGCACACAGAAATGTAATTATTTTGCTAGAGGTGTAAAACACAAAAGGGGACATAATTGCATATGTTATGGTCTTGTGAAGGCTGGCTGAATTCAGGCAAAGAGTATGTTCTTTTATCACAGGACGTTGACAGGTTCTCCCTTCTCCCTGTTATTGTTTGCTTGGAAATGTTGATACTGGAGACTTATTAGAAGAAATTGTGTAACATAGCATTTACAGCAGCTAAGAAATGCATTGCCATTAATTGGAAGGTTGGTTATCCTCCCACAATGGATGAAATGAATGTTAGGTTATGTATCACTCCATTTGATTTATTACAAGATTAATGGTATACTGTGCAACTTTCATAAGGTCTGGATGCCTTATGTGGAATACACTATGACAAAAGGAGTCTGTATTGAAAAGGGGAGATATCTATTTAAGCAATCCCTAACTGTTGGGCAGCTCAGTCCTGAACCTTAGGGGTCTGCCGTACCTTTGGTTGACACTGGCCTTGGCATAACACACCTGAAACCAATAAAGAATGTTTGACTAAGATCCTAAAGCTGAGTGGGGTGTGTTGGGGCGCTGCAGTGCCGTGGACAGTAGTGGAGAGGGTAGTAAGTTTTAAGTTCCTCGGCGTACACATCACAGACTAACTGAATTGGTCCACCCACACAGACAGCGTAGTGAAGAAGGCGCAGAAGCACCTCTTCAACCTCAGGAGGCTGAAGAAATTTGGCTTGTCACCAAAAGCACTCACAAACTTTTACAGATGCACAATCGAGAGCATCCTGTCGGGCTGTATCACCGCCTGGTACGGCAACTGCTCCACCCACAACCGTAAGGCTCTCCAGAGGGTAGTGAGGTCTTCACAACGCATCACCGGGGGCAAACTACCTGCCCTCCAGGACACCTACACCACCCGACGTCACAGGAAGGCCATAAAGGTCATCAAGGACAACAACCACCCGAGCCACTGCCTGTTCACCCCGCTATCATCCAGAAGGCGAGGTCAGTACAGGTGCATCAAAGCAGGGACCGAGAGACTGAAAAACAGCTTCTATCAAGGCCATCAGACTGTTAAACAGCCACCACTAACATTGAGTGGCTGCTGCCAACATACTGACTCAACTCCAGCCACTTTAATAATGTAAAAAATGTATCACTTGCCACTTTAACTAGCCATCTGTTTCAATGAATGATGGAGCCGAGTTGTCTTTTTTTGCACAAATTTTATTTAAGGTGCCCCAAAGCTTTTTACTGTCATTCTTTATATAACTTATCTTTGTTTTATAGTATAGTTTATTCTTTATTTTTTGTTTAGTCACATGATTTCTTAATTAGCAGAACGTTTGCCAATCAGTTGGGCTTATAGACTTATTTGCCATACCTTTTGCCTCATCCCTCTTAACCATACAATTTTCCAATCCCTCATCAATCCAGTGGGATTTAACAGTTTTTACTGTCATTTTCTTAATGGGTGCATGCTTATTAGTAACTGGAATAAGTAGTTTCATAAATGTGTCAAGTGCAGCATCTGGTTGCTCCTCATTACACACCACAGACCAGCAAATATTCTTTACATCATCAACATATGAATCACTACAAAACGTATTGTATGACCTCATACACTATATTAGAACCAGCCCTTGGAACTTTGATTTTCCTAGATATGGCTATTATATTGTGATCACTACATCCTAAGTATTTGGATACTGCTTAAAGCAAATTTCTGCAGCATTAGTAAAGATGTGATCAATTGTAACGGGGTGAGTGACTGGTTGCCGGGAAGTCAGGCGCAGGAGAGCAGAGATGGGTGATAACGGGAGAACTTTAATATACACCCTGGCCCAAAGGCACAGGCGAGGCAGCACAAAGCACAACCACGGTAACATGAGCCGGATTAAACAAAACAAACCTAGGTTTGAAACAAACCTAGCGCAAGCCAGCCTGTAGAGTAACACCCTACACAAAGAACAATTCCACACACAGACATGGGGGAAACAGAGGGTAATATACATTTAGTCTGATGAGGGAATGTGAACCAGGTGTGCGGCAAAACAAGACAAAACAAATGGAAAATGAAAGGTGGCGATGGCTAGAAGACCGGTGACGTCGAACGCCGAACGCCGCCCGAACAAGGAGAGGGACTGACTTCGGTGGAAGTCGTGACATCCATACATGTTGATGATTTAATTCCTGTGCTGTTTGTAACTACCCTGGTAGGTTTACTGACAACCTGAACCAGATTACAGGCACTGGTTACAGTTTAAAGTTTTTTCTTGAGTGGGCAGCTTGATGATAGATAGCCAGTCAATATTTTAATCACCCAGAAAATATACTGTAAGAAATTGTAATAGAGACTGGAAACTAGCAATAACTACACTTCAACATAAGCCATATTTTATATAAAAATACACATACTCCTCATTTCTCTTGGACATATGCTGGACTTATTAAAGACACCAACTACAGACACACATAATTCCCCTCCCCCATAATAACCACAGAACACACCCAACCCATGGTTGGAGCTCAGGACAAAGAACTATCTCAGGAACCAATGGAACGTGGACACCAGGCCTGTTCAGGACTACCCAAGACCCAGATCGACCAATCGGAAGGCCAGACTCGCAGATCTACCTACTTTGCTTGTTGTCTATATAGTACTGTACAATTCTTGAAACTACCTCTTTTCCGGACGATTCAATAAGAATCAGACAGAAAGAGCCTTGCTGCAAGATTTTACTAAGATATCTTTACATGTGATTAAACGGCCTTATTATAAAATTATCCACCTCGTCCTATTGTCTCCTCTTGTTCTCCTGTCAACAGTAAATGTTTTACTAACAATACTCTCTGTTGATATCACATACATTATCAAGCATTTCACACATTATCAAGATACTGACTGTTAGCACTTGGTGGTCTATAGCAGCTTCCCACAGGAATGGGCTTTATGTGAAATAGATGAACCTGTAGCCATAATACTTCAACAGTATTTAACATTATATCGTCTCTAAGCTTTACAGGAATGTGGTTCTGAATATAGATCACAACACCGCCCCTTTGGCATTTTCGGTAGATGTTATAACCATGTATTGCTACCATTTGTATCATCAAAGGAATTATCTAAGTGAGTTTCAGAGATAGTCAGAATATGAATGTTACAAGCAAGTTATTGACTTCACGGACCTTGTTTCTCAGGCTGCATATGTTAATATGGGATATTTATAGCACATTTCTGGGTTGCTTGATTGTTTTGAATGCTTTACTGGGAAGAAGTAGACATACTCATGCTATTTATATTGTAGCTGATAGAGCAGGGTGAGCTGCACAAAGTGGTCTTCCTACTAAGGGCAGACCGCCTCAGTGCTAACAGTGTAACTCTGGTTCATAGGCTCATGATTACTGCATACAATAGCTGTAGGATAAATATAACTATTCTGTCATGCCCTGATCTGTTTCACCTGTCCCTGTGATTGTCTCCACCCCCTCCAGGTGTCGCTTATTCTCCCAAGTGTATTTATCCCTGTGTTTCCTGTCTCTCTGTGCCAGTTTGTCTTGTATGTTAGTCATGTCAACCAGCATGTTTTCCCCATACTCTTTTTGCTATTCTCTTTTTGATAGTCCTCCACGTTTCGACCCCTGCCTGACTCTGGACTACTTTCCCGCCTGCCTGCCCTGACCTTGATTCTGCCTGCCCTTCGGTACATTTTGGACTCTGAACTGGTTTTGACCCTTTTGCCTGTCCACAACCATTCTCTTGCCTTCCCCTATTGGATTAATAAATATTGTAAGACTCCAACCATCTGCCTCCTGTGTCTGCATCTGGGTCTCATCTTGTGTCATGATAGTACGAACTGGCAATGACAAACAAGGCAGACTTGGACCAGCTCCGCCACACTGTCTCATTGCAGGGAGCCACCAATGGGAGACATCAGGAGTTGCTACAGGGCCTTTTGGAAGGGGCTCAGTTCCTTGACGGAACGCCACGACCATGGGTTAAAGGCTTTATGGAGCAAATCAGGGAGTTAGCTCAGACTGTCTGCCACCTCTGGAAAAACCCAGATCACCCAGTAATTATTCTCTTGTCTGTGTTGAGTTTGTACAGCCTGTCCCAACTCCCTGTTAACCCTGCTGACCTCCTCCAGAGCGATATTCTGGGAATCCTGGTACCTGCCGGGTTTTCTTTCTCAGTGCTCGCTTATTTTTGAGCTACAGCCATCTTTGTTTTCTTCAGACCGATCGAAGATAGCGTATATAATTACGCTAATGTTGAGAAGGGCGCTCTCCTGGGCTACGGCAGTTTGGGAACAACAATCTGCCATTTGTGGTAATTTGGAGAAATTCATGGCAGAGGTGAGAAAAGTTTGTCTCCGGTATCCGGGAGAAAGGCAGCCAGCAAACTGCTTGACCTAAGTCAAAACTCCCGTCGTGTGGCAGACTACGCGGTGGACTTTCGCACGTTGGCTGCCGAGAGTGTTTGGAATCCGGAGTCTCATTTTGATACTTTTCTGCACGGATTATCTGAGGAGATAAAGGATGAGCTAGCTGCTCGGGAACTGCCGGTGGACCTTGACTCCCTTATCGCCTTAACCATTCAAATTGATGGACACCTAAGGGAACGCAAGAGTGAGAGGAGGTCTGGTCTCAGGCACACTCATGCACCCGATATGGCGCGTTCACCTCCTATGAAATCCGGAGGTTTCAGAAGGCAGCTCTTCCGAGAGGAGTCGTAGCCACTCGAGCTCTCTTGTGAATCAACGATGGGCGAGATGGATACTCCTGAGCCTATGCAGTTATGTAAACCTAGGCTCAGTTTGGGAGCGCTCACGGAGGTTGAATAATAACTGTTTTCTGTACTGTGGAGCGGCAGGACATTTTTATAGCTATCTGCTCTGTTAGGAAACCCTTGTCCCTAGTGAGTACCAGTACTATGGTGAGTCAGACTGGGAGTTCCCTAATTTCCATCACCCGCACACCCTTTTATGTCCTTGTGCTGTGGGGAGACCAATCAAGTCTCTCCGAGTGCTCATCGACTCTGGGGCTGATTAGTTTTTTTATGGATGCCACTATTGCTTCGGAGCTTGGTATTCCCACTCACCCTCTCTCTGACCCCATGGATGCTAGGGCACTGGACGGCCGCTCTATAGGGGAAGTCACCCATAGTACTGTGCCCGAATGATCAAACAGGCATTCTATTTTTGCTCTATTATAGTGGCCACTATAGTAGACATCATCAAGTGCACAAGGCTACATGTGTGCAAAAATAACATTCACAGAGTAAAAAATGTTATAAATCTCCCTCACTCAGACAGACACAAGTGGTACTGTCAAGTTCAACACAACAAAAGCAATTTCTTTGGGCTACACTGCAGGTTACTACATTGTACACTTTTTACCTGTGGACATCTGTTCTACAATGTGCCAGCAGAGCATGATACTCTTTCTTGTCATAATTTATCTCTTTCGGGCAGAGAGTACACCTGGCATACCCCTTTTTTTCCATTGTATTGAGTAAGAGGGAAAGTGTGGTGTTCCTTTCACCTCTATAGTGGCATCCAGCTTAAGCCAGCTCCAGCTACGCTTGATCACTGAATCCACTTGTTTAACATCCACTTGAAAATTAACCACATATTGTAGAGGGAAAACATGAGTTCACAGATAGTAGTTAGTTCGTTAGCTAGTTAACTAGTCAACATTTCACACAGATTGCCAGTGTTCAGTAAGCAACTAACGCAAAGAACGGCAAGGAGTTGTAACGTCTCCCAGATAATACTATAGCGAATTGGTTAGTTTACTGATGTTAGCTCATCTGATGTTGTACCGTTAGCTAGCTAAAGTTAGCTGTCTGACTTTATTAGCCAGCTAATCTTCACACAATGAACTCAAATATTTGATCAGTTAAGTTTGCTTATCTTCTACGTCATCACAATCCCGGATCCGGGAGCACCCCCATCAGTAAAAAAGCTGACTAGCATAGCCTAGCGTCACAAGTAAATACTAGCATCTAAATATCATTAAATCACAAGTCCAAGACACCAGATGAAAGATACACATCTTGTGAATCCAGCCATCATTTCTGATTTTTAAAATGTTTTACAGGGAAGACACAAAATGTATTTCTATTAGCTAACCACGATAGCAAAAGACAACTTTTTCTTTTCACCATTTTTTTCCTGCATAGGTAGCTATCACAATTTCGACCAAATAAAGATATAAATATTCACTAACCAAGAAACAACTTCATCAGATGACAGTCTGATAACATATTTATTGTATAGCATATGTTTTGTTAGAAAAATGTGCATATTTCAGGTATAAATCATAGTTTTACATTGCAGCCACCATCACAACTCTCACCAAAGCAACTAGAATAACTACAGAGACCAACGTGAATTACCTAAATACTCATCATAAAACATTTATGAAAAATACACGGCGTACAGCAAATGAAAGACAAAGATCTTGTGAATCCAGCCAAAATTTCAGATTTTTTAAGTGTTTTACAGCGAAAACACAATATAGCATTATATTAGCCTACTACAATAACCAACCACACAACAGCATTGATTCAAGCCAACAATAGCGATAACGAATAAACCAGCAAAATATATACATTTTTTCACTAACCTTCTCAAACTTCTTCAGATGACAGTCCTATAACATCATATTACACAATCCATATAGAGTTTGTTCGAACATGTGCATATTTAGCGGCACAAATCGTGGTTATACAATGAGAATAGTAGCCAAGCTGCCAACAAAATGTCGGGAGAAATCTTGGGAGAGGCACCTAATCTAATCAGTAACTAATCATAAACTTGACTAAAAAATACAGGTTGGACAGCAAATGAAAGATACATTAGTTCTTAATGCAATCGCTGTGTTAGATCTTAAAAATTAACGTTACTACGACATACAGCGTGCGTTAAAGCGAGACCGCACCAAAATTAATGGCGGAATAGGAGTTTTACATTTTTTCAACAGAACAACGAATTAACATCATAAATACTTCTTACTTTTTGATGAGCTCCCATCAGAATCTTGGGCAAGTTGTCCTTTGTCCAGAGGAATCGTTGCTCGGTTGTAGATTGTCGCCTTCAACTTTGGAATTAGCAGTAAACATTAGCCATGTGGCGAAGACGTGTCAAACTCACTATAACGCAGCACTAAGAAATATCCGAAAATCGCAATATACTGATAAACTGATATAACTCGGTTTAAAATAACAACATTATGATGTCTTTAACACCTATATCGAATAAAATCAGAGCCGGATATATAAGGCCTATAACGGGAGCTTTCCAGAACGCAATCCTGGGGTCTGTCTTGCGTCATGGCGAATGTTGAAAAGACTGCACCCCACATTCCAAGACCATTTATATGGCCTCACATCTGCCTAGCAACTCCATTCCAATTCTCACTATTTGCTGACATCTAGGGGAAGGCGTATGCAGTGCATCTCGACCAATAGAAGACATGCAAATTAATAAACTGACCCCAGAACAGCCTGCCTGATTTCAGATTTCTCACAGGAAAATTGGAAAATTGCTCCAACTTGAGTTCTGTTTAACTCACAGATATAATTCAAACGGTTTTAGAAACTAGAGTGTTTTCTACCCAATAGTAATAATAATATGCATATTGTACGAGCAAGAATTGAGTACGAGGCAGTTTAATTTGGGAATGAAATTTTTACAAAGTGAAAACAGCACCCCCTATTGAGAAAAGGATTTATGTTGCTCAACATTTTTCTGGCTAGCTAATGGAGAATTCAATCCAGCTAGCAAGATAACGTCACTTAACAATGCTAACAATACTCGTTCCCTCACAGTTTCTCCCTCACAAACTTTCCAAATGCCAGTTATTTTTCAGTAACTGCTCATGAAGTACGCTTCATCACCTTCTCAGCCCTGTCTCCGTGGTCAGGCTTCTCACCTACCTCTTCGTTATTGTTCAGGGACGCGCTGCTCTCTGTGTCTTTCCGCTGATGCTGTAACTAGCAAATTGGTTGTTTTATCTCTCTTCAGTTGCATGCTGCATTCTGTTGTTATGTGAACAATTGGTGTGAGCCTTGGATACAGCCAGTATTGTTCCAAACGCTCATCACTCGTTCGCATACAGCCAGTAGTTTATGTGAACGCCATCCCATCTGGTTTGGACTTAGTGGGACTATCATTTGTTTTTCAACAGGACAATGACCCAACACACATCCAGGCTGTGTAAGGGCTATTTTATCAGGAAGCAGAGTGATGGAGTGCTGCATCAGATGACCTGGCCTCCACAATTCCCCGACCTCAACCGAATTGAGATGGTTTGGGATGAGTTTGACCGCAGAGTTAAGGAAAAGCAATCCAGGTGAAGTTGGTTGAGAGAATGCCAAGACTGTGCAATGCTGTCATCAAGGCAAATGGTGGCTATTTGAAGAATCTGAAATCTAAAATATATTTAGATTTGTTTAAAACTTTTACCAAAAAATGATTTCATAGTTTTTATGTCTTCACTATTATTCTACAATGTAGAAAATAGTACAAATAAATAAACTCTTGAATGAGTAGGTGTTCTAAAACTTTTGACCGGTATTGTGTGTTTAATTGTTAATGTAACAATTAACTCATTAGGAATTTGGGGCACAACAAGAGTGGTTGTTAAAGAGTTACCATCTCCCAAATTAAACTCTCAGGTCTTTACCTATCACATCCATTATACAGTCAATGTATCAAATCATAACCTCTTATCATATCATCATTCTGAACAGTCGTAACCTTCTTGGATCTGCAAAAACCCCAGCCTGACTTATGATTCAGTACTACACAAATTGGTTAATTACTTATTTACTAGCTAACTAAATAATAGCACAGAATAAACATACACACGGACTGACACAATATGGTGGCTTTTTAAACAACAACATGGAGATAGAAAGAGACACGTATCATTGATACACTTTAGAAACTATTCTCACAGTAATCATATACTTTGCACAAGAAAATCATGAATGTATTTACGTGTGACTGCCTTCGATCGCTGTTTATCTCTGTCGGAACCAGCCCTCCTTAGGAAGGTTGTTGGCCTTTCAGCATTTCGCTTGTATGGCTCTGATTGTCAGAAAGGCATCTCCCCTTTCCCATCTTCTACTGTTGCTCACTCTGGAAGATGCTCCTTGGAAGATAGGCTAGCCAGTCGTGTCGACAGTTCCCATTGGTGATGAGAGAAGTAGAATACTGTGATTTGAGGAGAGTAGTAGGATGGTCCCTCTTAAATTTGTTTTTCTAGATATTAGACTTAGAACAGCTCATCAGCCTGTAAGAATTAGAACAGCTTACCTGCAAGAATAATGAATACTGAGGGTAGCAGTGCAAGGTATTTTTAAGCAGATTATTTGGATTATTAGCATATGAACTACTTGCAATTTGATAGCTGGACAATCGACACTATCCATCCAACCCATTTATTCAGATCTGACAGTTCAAAGAGGATAGTTTCAAAGGTAATGGATTGGGCCTCGTTATTGTTCATTAGCAAAATACGTTTGCATTCATTCTCTTAAATATCTTAAAATAGCCTATACTCTTCTTGTGCAATGTATAGCCTATTGTACTGTTTGTTGGTCTGCCTGGCTGGTGAGAATCTTAAGTTAATAAAATACTAAAATGGTCTTCTTCAGATTGTGTCCCTATTATTATTCACCTGTGTCACGATCGTCGTTAGGAGAAAGAGAGGAGGACCAAGGCGCAGCGTAATAACAATACATCTTCCTTTTAATGAAGACGAAACAAACACTTTTACAAACTAACAAAACGACAACCGTGAAGCTATACAAAACAAATAAGTGCAGACACTGGCAACTTACACATAGACAATTACCCACAACCTACCTAATGACAATGGCTGCCTAAATATGGCTCCCAATCAGAGACAACGATAGACAGCTGTCTCTAATTGAGAACCAATCTAGGCAACCATAGACTTACATAAACACCTACACTGAACACAACCCCGTGAACTCTACAAACACCCCCTAGACAATACAAACACCCTAGACGAGACAAAAACATCCCCCATGTCACACCCTGACCTAACTAAAATAATAAAGAAAAACAAAGATAACTAAGGCCAGGGCGTGACAACCTGAGTGTCCTCACCAGCCACGGTAGGGCAGCACTTTACAACATTCCAATGTTATATTCTTGCGAATCTCTCAGGTATATTTTTTATTGAAAATGGGAACAATTCTCATTCATATTATCAAGACATGAGGTGAATATCAAAATAGTTTAAAAAGATGCCCTTGCCTTAAAGTTCAACCTTGGATAGATCTTCAGTATAGCCTATAGCAGGGATCGGCAACTGGTGTCACACTTTTTCCCCATCCCTAATCAACACAGCTGATTAAATTAACTGCATTCTGAACTGAAAATCATGATTCGTTTATTATTGGTGTCAGATGTGTTAGTTGGGGCTGGGGCAAAAGTTTGACACCAATCAGGCCCCAGAGGACTTTCCCAAAAAGGACTCCCCAGAGGAGTTTCCCATCCCTGGCCTATAGAGTCAATTCTGTTCTTTCAAAATAGCCGACATTTTCCATATCATATTGAGACTAAATTAAAGGAAATAGGCCAAATGTATTTGGTGATGTTTTCCTATATTAATTTGACTTATTAGACTGCTAACATTAATTCACGTCACTTCATGGTGAACGCAGAAAAAGGGAGAGCTTGGTTTGTTGTTTTGGAAGGTTTTGAAAGTATATTGAAAAGTTTCTTAGTAGCTAGCCTCCTTTTGAGTTTGGATCCCGCGATGTGGTTGGCATCCGTTATTGGGACTACTACTATCTGTCCAGTGATTCTGCTGAACAAGGCCGGGTCTGAGGAGCTGTTTGGTGTAGCAGCAAGCCTAGCTGCTAGCTAGGTGCCTATCAAGCTAGCGGGGTTTTCTTGAGGGATTGAACGCAGCCCGCGATGAGGTTGGCCATTTATCTTTAAATTTTTGTCCAAATACTGGTGGAGTCAACAAAAAATGTATTTTTAAAAATGTACCACATGACCAGAGAGGTTCAGGACATGAAGAACAGTTGGCAGTTCGATGAGTTTAAACAGGAGAACGCCAAGATGGCAGAAATCTGTAAGTCATTGAGAAAGGACATCAGTTCCTCTTGAGAAATCAGATTATCTTGAGGGACAATGAAGGTGGAACAACATGGTTGTGGAAGAAATTGCAGAGTCTTCATATTAGACCTGGACAGAGTGTGAGGACAAAGTGAGGGAAATGATATTGGAGAAACTGAAGATGGACCACAGGAAGATTGAGGGAGAGCGAGCCCACAGAACTGGTAAACCCACCACCAGCCCAAGTGACAGGCCCAGACCGATAGTGGTCAAGCTCCTGAGGACAAGGCAGCTGTTCTGGAAAGAGCCAAGAACTTAAGAGGAACGAGGACTATCCTGAAGCTGTACACCAGAAGAGGAAAGAACTTATCCAAGCCATGAAAGCTGTCAGAGCACGTGGGGACATTACTTACATCCGCTATTTTTTATTTATTTATTATTTATTTATCTGTTATTTTACCAGGTAAGTTGACTGAGAACACGTTCTCATTTGCAGCAACGACCTGGGGAATAGTTACAGGGGAGAGGAGGGGGATGAATGAGCCAATTGTAAACTGGGGATTATTAGGTGACCGTGATGGTTTGAGGGCCAGATTGGGAATTTAGCCAGGACACCGGGGTTAACACCCCTACTCTTACGATAAGTGCCATGGGATCTTTAATGACCTCAGAGAGTCAGGACACCCGTTTAACGTCCCATCCGAAAGACGGCACCCTACACAGGGCAGTGTCCCCAATCACTGCCCTGGGGCATTGGGATATTATTATTTTTTTAGACCAGAGGAAAGAGTGCCTCCTACTGGCCCTCCAACACCACTTTCAGGAGCATCTGGTCTCCCATCCAGGGACAGACCAGGACCAACCCTCACTTCTTATTTTTATAAGAAACCCCCAAAATCCCAAATTGTTTGCATTGTCAGCTTACACACAGCTCTGACATACACACTTACCCCACCAGACATGCCACCAGGGGTCTTTTCACAGTCCCCAAATCCAGAACAAATTCAAGAAAGCGTACAGTATTATATAGAGCCATTATTGCATGGAACTCCCTTCCATCTCATATTGCTCAATTGAAAAGATAAAGCAACACCTCACGGCAAAACGCCTCTCCCCTATTTAACATATATAGTTTGTGTGTATTTATTGATATGTAGGCTACATGTGCCTTTTTAAAATGTATGTAGTTCTGTCCTTGAGCTTTTCATGTCTATTAATGTTCTGTATTTTTTCATGCTTTGTGTGGACCCCAGGAAGAGTATCTGCTGCTTTCACAACAGCTAATGGGGATACTAATAAAATAGAACATTAAAAAAATGTTTTTTAAAAAATGGAGGGGTCAAGGCAGACATTTTCTATAAACATTGGATTTCTGTGGCTGGAAATTCATAGTCATTTTCGTTTTCAGACGTTTTTCTTTGGTAGGCTTACTCACTGATGTAAATACCAAAACTGGTAATTGTGACTTGATTCAATTGGAATGATGTGAATAATGATAATGATGATGGTGAGAGCCCAGTATAGCCTAACCCTTTAATCATAGGCTATTGTTAATTTATGTCTCTAAAATCACAATGTTTCAATTTCTATAGTCACGTGACAGACTTTTTTAATTCATCCCCTGTCGACTGAAATAAATTCTGGCTGAAGAGAATGAACTAGCTAGCTAAAAGCTACCACAGCCAATTCAGCTCTAACCTCTAGCTATCTGTCAGCAGTGGTGGAAAAAGTGTCATACTTGAGTAAAAGTAAAGATACCTTAATAGAAAATGACTGAAGTAAAAGTGAAAGTCACCCAGTAAAATTCAACTTGAGTAAAAGTCTAAAAGTATTTGGTTTAAAATATACTTAAGTATCAAAAGTAAAAGTATAAATAATTTCAAATTCCTTATATTAAGCAAATCAGATGGCACCATTTTCTTGTTTTTATTTATTTACGGAAAGCCAGGGGCACACTCCAACACTCAGACATAATTTACAAACGAAGCATGTGTGTTTAGTGACTCCACCAGATCAGAGGCAGTAGAGATGACCAGGGATGTTCGGTTGATAAGCGCATGAATTGGACTATTTTCCTGTCCTGATAAGCATTCAAAATGTAACAAGTACTTTTGGGTGTCAAGGAAAATGTATGGAGTAAAAAGTACAATATTTTCTAAAGGAATGAAGTGAAGTAAAAGTAGTCAAAAATATAAATAGTAAAGTAAAGTACAGATACCCCAAAAAAACTTCTTAGGTAGCTAGCTCATTAACTTTAGCTATTATTTTTGCCTCAATCATACTAGACCTGTTTCAAATGATAAAACCAGCAGCCAAACGATTGAAGAAAGATATTCAGAAATGTTTTGACAGCGCAATGTGAGCTTTTATTAGTCAGTATTACTGACTAATTCCCTACTTTTCACACTGACCCGGTATAAACATATCTACAGGCTACATTGTCATGGTGCACAGTCAGTACACAACACTATGCTCATCATGTCTTAGCAAGATCAGATGGTGACAGGTGTCCCAGCAGGGTCAGACAGTCAGTGAAGACCAGTCTACGGAGCTCAGGTGAGTTTTGCAGTATATTATATTAATCATTGAATGGATATAAAGTTCCATCTTGAGTTGATGGGTAGGCTACATTCTGGCGTCTGGGAATAATGGACATTTCAATTATTGAACCATTGATTATATTATTGGATAATATAATGTATAAATGTACACCAAGGTAATTCTTTGTCATTCCTCATCTGAAGAGGAAAAAATGGTGACAGCGGTCTCAGCAGGGTCAGGCAACCAGGGGAATACCAGTCTGTGACGGCGCTGAGGTGAACTTTTGCAGATGCAACACAGCAAACAGCAAACAGTGCAGCAAACACTGGACAAGACTGAAACTATTTTAAGGCAGTCTGACAACCCTTAAGTTGCATCTCCAAACTGTATCAAAGGTTGATAGAGGCTTTTTCCGATGACACAAAACATGTCAAACGAAAATGTGAGGAAGACCTGATGATGATGAATGGATACAGATATGTTTGAATGCCCACTTATGTTCCTGAGGGGGACTCCCGACTGGCACAGCAGTCTTAGGCACTGCATCTCAGTGCAAGAGGCGTCACTACCGTCACTGGCTCAATTCCAGGCTGTATCACATCCGGCCGTGATTGGGAGTCCCATAGGGCGGCGCACAATTGGCCCAGCGTCGTCCGGGTTTGGCCGGGGTAGGCCGTCATTGTAAATAACAATTTGTTCCTCACTGGCTTGCCCATAGTTAAATAAAGGTTAAATAAATAAAAATATAAATATATATATATATATAATCTCTGACATATTCAGTTTCACTGGCATATAGTATGTTCTATGGATGGTCTTTAAACTGCAGTAATACATTAATTAGTGCAGTTTAAGACCATTCATAGAACATACTATATGCGAGTGAAACTGAATATCATGCACTCTGAAATGTAATTCCTCTGCTCAAGGTGTAAAACACAAAAGGGGACATAAATGCATGTTATGAACTTGTGAAGGCTGGCCGAAATCAGGCATCGGTATGTTCTTTTATCTCAGCATGTCGACAGATTCTCCCTGTTTTTGTTTGCTTGGAAATGTTGATATTGGAGACTTATCAGAAGAAACTGTTTAACCTCTCTCACGCCATTTTGTGGGTATTCATTGTTTCATAACTTAATTGTGTGCATTGTTTGCTGTGTATCAATTCCCCATTACATATCACAAGAAGCCTACATTTACCATTAATTCACATAATGTCTAATCTGCAATGTTTGTTTGGTTACGGTCATTTCTGTTAATGCATTCAATATATTATCAGGGCCTAAAATTTACTTTTTGGTCCACCAGCCGCTGTGTCAGGTAGATTTAAAAAATCTACCTGCTTTGTAATGTTTCTAAAACTATAAATGTATTACTAGTAAGAAGTTATGTGGTATGTTTTTTAATTTTAGATTTTTTGTGGTCTTTTAACCAAAATATCACAAAATATCAGTCAAAAAAATGTTCACCTGCCCCTTTAAGGGCGGGGGTTACCGTGGTAACGCGACTCAAGAGTTATGTGTCTGTGAGATTGAGTCTGACTAATAGCTGCGTTGTCTTATCTTCCCTAGCAGTTGAAACTCAAATGTTAAATAATAACCTAGTTTGTGAACAAAACAATGTAAATAGGCAAGAAACATAAGGACAAAGTCTCTCTTCAGTAGACTTTCGTTTCAAGTAAATTAGACCAACTGTTCTACCAACCGTTATGCTGTGCACAGCGCTTCTAATAATGAATATTTCACGTGAAAGCGCACATCCACTAGCCAGGCAGACCTGCGCTTGAGGTGGGATAGGCTATACGATTTGTAGTTATTCGACTTTGTACGATTAATTTAACAGTTATGAAACAAAACGGCAGTGATAGTTTGAAAACAGTTACAGCAGCTTTTACTTTGCTATGTGGTCATACTTGTATTCATAAATGCGAGTGAAATGCTCACACTGTGGACCCCTGGCCAACAGCCAACGTAGCTGGTGAAATGGAAATCTTACCCGCCAATGCCAAAATCTACCAGCATTTGGCAGGTGTTAATTTTAGGACCTGTATTATTATTACAGTTGTTACGTTCCCCAGTTTCTGTGTTGAGTTTGTATTTGAGTGTGTGTGTTTCAGGAGATGGCTTCCTGAAATTCTCCCAAAGCAGCTGATTGGTCAGCCCCAATTGATGATTGGAGAGCTGACCCCGCCCCCTCGTCAATACGTAGCTGTCTCCTATTAACGTTGCCACCTGAAGCTATAAAAGCCAGTGTTCTGTTGTTCAGAAGAGAGAGATCATAGGCAGGCTGAGATCATTGCTGGAGAATTTGATTGTGATATAGTGTTGGTTGTTTTTCAGAAAGTGTTTGGTATGTACTGTGTTAATTGTTTCTGGGAGCAGTTGGTATGTTCTGTGTGAGATTGTTGCTCAGCTAGAGCTTATTTGATGTAATTTGCTTATTAGTTTGTTTGAGTAATTGTTTGATATTCTGTTTCATTTGTTCCCAGGGGGAAGGGGAAGGCACCTAGGGAGTGCTTAGGCAAGAGGCCCGCGGGCCTACATAGTAGTATATTCACTGTCTAGGCACACTAGGTAAGACCTGGGCGGACCACCCCCTGTATTTTGGTGCACCAGGCGGTGCTAAGTTAGGTAAGTAGTGGGTAGGCAGGTTAGATAGAGGGGGAACTTTGATATTTACTGTCTTTGCTTTGGTTCCGTCCAGCCCCTTTTCCCCATATTACCGTGTAAAGGAATAAAATCCTAGTAAACGGTCACATTCTGCTTTTTTGTCATCATACTCGCACCTACAGTCCATACCTCTTTGGCTTCATGGAGAGTTGAGTTGTAGCAGGGTGTTGCGTTCCCTCTTCACAGAGGTGTGCGTAACAAGTCATTTACAGTTCTCATTGTCAGAGTGGACATGTTTTGCTGAACTCACAACCTATGCTACACTTGTGAGAAACACGTTTTTGTTTATTTCATTCCATTTATGAGTTTTGTCAATTTATCTTGTTTGAAACGTTCCTGTCAATATTGAGTAAGGACCCAGCACCTGATTATGCATATAGAAGTAGGACTAGTCTACATGGCCTGCGAATGTGCCCAACCATTTGGGGATGTCTGATAATTAACACCACTAATGAGCTGTGGAGCTTCTCAAAAGTATTTTTTCTTTAACTCAAACAGCAAGTTAACAAAGTCTGTTTTTAGAATCAATTGAGAATGACAACAGATCCTCCAGTATTTGAACAATATTTCCAGCTTTCCAACAATATTTACATTTTTCCCTTTCATGCCGAGTGGTTATCTCCCTTTCGATAACCACTTGGCATGAAAGGGAAAAATGTAATGCTTTGATCCACTGCAAAATATCTGATTACTTCTTATCCCTTGCACAAATAACCTACAGCTGTGTCTGTCCTGAGGTCACTGGCGCAGGAAACTCTTGAGGGCTCAGAATATATTATACAATGTTTCAAGTTTGCTATTACCAAAGGTGTCCCAGTTGATAGTTGGTACAACATTTAAAGTTTGTTGCAGATATGCCAAGCCTAGTCAATGTGATTTATAGGATATTTATTTTTACCAAGATATTCTCTACCTGCAGGATGCAATGTTTTATGTGTTGGCTTTATGTAGGCTATTTTACATAGATGGCAATAAGTTAAGACAGTCGTGAAGAGGGCACAACACCTTTTCCCCCTCGGAAGACTGAAATGATTTGGCATGGGTCCCCAGATCCTCAAAGTTTGAGAGCATCCTGACCGGTTGCATCACCGCCTGGTATGGCAACTGCTTGGCATTTGTAGCGCCTTATGGTCAGAAGGTAGTGCGTATGGCCCAGTACATCACTGGGGCCAAGCTTCCAGCCATCCACGACCTATATGATAGGCGGTGTCAGAGGAAAGCCCCAAAAAATGTCAGACTCCTGTCACCTAAGTCAAAGACTCTTTGTTTTCTCTGCTACCGTACGGGAAGCAGTACCGGAGCGCCAAGTCTAGGACCAAAAGGCTCCTTAACAGCTTCCACCCCCAAGCCATAAGACTGCTGAACAATTAATCAAATGGCCACCGGACTATTTACATTGACACCGTCTTGGCCATAGTGGAGTTTGGAGTGTGACTGTTTGAGGTTGTGGACAGGTGTCTTTTATACTGATAAGTTCAAACAGGTGCCATTAATACAGGTAACGAGTGGAGGACAGAGGAGCCTCTTAAAGAAGTTGTTACAGGTCTGTGAGAGCCAGAAATCTTGCTTGTTTGTAGGTGACCAAATACTCATTTTCCACCATAATTTGCAAATAAATTCATAAAAAATCCTACAATGTGATTTTCTGGATTTTTTTTTCTCATTTTGTCTGTCATAGTTGAAGTGTACCTATGATGAAAAGTACAGGCCTCTCATCTTTTTAAGTGGGAGAACTTGCACAATTGGTGGCTGACTAAATACTTTTTTGCCCCACTGTATAGCCTCGTTATTTTATTGTGTTACTTTTTATTATTTTTTACTTTAGTTTGGGAAATATTTTCTTAACTCTTCTTGAACTGCACTGTTGGTTAAGGGCTTGTAAATATGCATTTCACGGTAAGGTTGTTTTATTTGTATGTGACAAATAAAGTTTGATTTGATTTTGATTTGATTTACTTTTAGATTTGTATCATTTTTACTTAGATTTAGATAGAATCTGGACCACAGACCATGATTGTGAGATACTGTAACGCCTTCTCCCGCTCTGCCTCCCTGGTGCTTGAGGGCGGCAGGCTGCCCTGCACTACGCACTCCTGCCACCATCATTATGTATACCTGCTTCCCTCGTCACGATGATTCATTGGACGTACCTGGACTCAATCACCTGTGTTATTACCTCCCCTATATCTGTCTGTTCCCCAGCTCTGTTCCCCGCTTCAGCATTAACTGTTGTATGCCGTTGTGTTACCAGGTTCTGACGCTGTTCCTGTCCTGTTCTATGTCTGTGCAAAATGAAATGTTCACTCTCTGTACCTGCTTCTCTACTACAGCGTCGGTTCTAACAGAATGCTGAAGCCACCAAATGAAGTATCAGGGAGTGCTAGCTTGTCGGTTGGTGGTGACGTCGGGTCCGCGGGCCGCCGCCGATGGAACCAAGGGTGCCACAGCCGGCATGTTGGGCTTCCACGCCCCAGCTGGCTCGAGAGGTTTCCTTGCCCTGGTTGGCTTAGCAGGCGCCCATCCGACGTCAGGCCTCTGCTGGATCGTCAGGTTTATACACCTCAGCCGGCTCGCCAGGCATCTACAACTCAGCCGGCTCATCGGGCTCTCACGCCTCAGTGGGATCGACAGGCTTTCATGGGAACCTTTAACAGAATGTGACTGGCAGAACGGGTGTTGTATGTGGACAATGAAGGCTGCAGTAGATATTTCAGATAGGGGGGCGTGAGGCCTAAGAGGGTTTTATAAATAAGCATCAACCAGTGGGTCTTGCGACAGGTATACAGAGATTAACAGTTTACAGAGGAGTATAGAGTTCAGTGATGTGTCCTATAAGGAGCATTGGTGGCAAATCTGATAGCCGATTGGTCAAGAACATCTAGCCGCTCGAGAGCACCCTTACCTGCCGATCTATAAATTATGTCTCCGTAATCTAGCATTGGTAGGATGGTCATCTGAATCAGGGTTAGTTTGGCAGCTGAGGTGAAAGAGGAGCGATTACAATAGAGGAAACCAAGTCTAGATTTAACTTTAGCCTGCAGCTTTGATATGTGCGGAGAGAAGGACAGTGCACCATCTAGCCATACCCCCAAGTACTTGTATGAGGTGACTAACTCAAGCTCTAAACCCTCAGAAGTAGTAATAACATCTGTGGGAAGAGGGGCATTCATCTTACCAAACCCCATGACCTTTGTTTTGGAGGTGTTCAGAACAATGTTAAGGGTAGAGAAAGCTTGTTGGACACTAAGAAAGCTTTGTTGTAGAGCATTTAACACAAAATCCAGGGAGGGGCCAGCTGAGTATAAGACTGTATCATCTGCATATAAATGGATGAGAGAGCTTCCTACTGCCTGAGCTATGTTGTTGATGTAAATTGAGAAGAGCGTGGGGCCTAGGACTGAGCCTTGGGGTACTCCCTTGGTGACAGGCAGTGGCTGAGACAGAACATTTTCTGACTTTGCACTCTGCACTCTTTGAGAGAGGTAGTTAGCAAACCAGGCCAACGACCATTCAGAGACACCAATACTCCTTAGCCAGCTCACAAGAATGGAATGGTCTACTGTATCAAAAGCTTTGGCCAAGTCAATAAAAATAGCAGCAGAATATTGCTTAAAATCAAGGGCAATGGTGACATCATTGAGGACCTTTAAGGTTGCAGTGACACATCCATAACCTGAGAGGAAGCCAGATTGCATACCCGAGAGAATACTGTAGACATCAAGAAAGCCAGTCAGTTGATTATTGACAAGTTTTTCCAACACTTTTGATAAACAGGGCAAAATAGAAATAGGCCTATACCAGTTAGGATCAGCTTGATCTCCCCCTTTAAATAAAGGACGAACTGTGGTTGCCTTCCAACAATGGGAACCTCCCCAGAAAGGAGAGACAGGTTAAAAAGGTCGGAGATAGGCTTGGTGATGATAGCGGCAGCACCCTTAAAAAAGAAAGGGTCTAAACCATCTGACCCACAGAGAGAGAACTGCTCCTTCAAGTAACTAACTTTGGCATTCCGGATAGCCTGAGTGCACTTAGTTCTCATTTGCCTGAACGATAGCCAGTCACCCTGAGTATGCGTGTGCTGAGCCTTTCGCCAAATGAAATTCTTGAGGTGGAGCAACTCTGCAAGATCACGGTCGAACCAGGGGCTGAACCTGTTTTTAATTATCATTTTCTTTATGGGGGCGTGTTTGTTAATAATACCACTGAAAATATCAAAAAAGAAGGTCCAAGCATCTTCGACAGAGGGGATCAAGCTAATTCTATACCATTTTACATAGGCCATTTCAGGAAGGAAGGCTTGCTTATTAAAGTTTTTTAGCATGCGTCTATGACATCAGGACAGATCATTTCACTGAGCTGCCATTACGAACACAGGCTGTAAAACAGTGATCACTAAGGTCATTACAGAAAACACCAGACTGATACCTATCAGGATTATTTGTGAGGATAACATCGAGGAGAGTAGCCTTTTCTGGGAGTTTGGAGTCACACCTTGTGGGATTGGTGATAATCTGAGAAAGATTTAGGGAGTCCCATTGCTTTAGGAACTGGTCAGGTGGTTTAAGCATGTCCCAGTTTAGGTATGTCCCACCTAGCTGGACAAATTCAGACTTAGTGTAAGGGTCCAGGAGAGAGCTTAGGGCAGGTAGGATACAGGCCGGTGCTGATGGAGGACGATAGCACCCAGCAACAGTCAACGAAGAGCTATTTGAAAGTGTAATGCTTAAAACCAGCAAATCAAATTGTTTGGGGACAGACTTGGTGGAGACAACCCCGAGCACTGAAGGTGATCCTTGGTAAAGATTGCCACTCCCCCAACTTTGGAAGATCTGTCTTGCCGAAAAAGGTTATAACCAGAAAGGTTAACATCCGTATTCAAAACACACTTCCTTAACCACGTCTCAGTAATGACCAACACATCTGGATTGGAGCTGTGAACCCACACTTTCAATAAATCCATTTTAGGTAATTGGCTTCTAGTGTTAACGTGCAGAAAACCCAGGCTTTTATGAGAGCAGAAATCAGTGAAGCAGATATCAGAGCACAATTCAGAATTGGGGCTAGCAACAGTAGATGGGCCAGGGTGTACATGCACATTTCCAGATATCATCAACAGTAATACAATCAAGGCACGGCTCTCTCATTAAGGAAAGAAATTCCACAAATTAACTTTTAACAATGCACACCTGTTAATTGAAATACATTCCAGGTGACTACCTCATGAAGCTGGTTAAGAGAATGCCAAGAGCGTCCAAAGCTGTCATCAAGGCAAAGGGTGGCTACTTTGAAGAATCTCAAATATAAAATATATTTTGATTTGTTTAACACTGTTTTGGTTACTACATGATTCCATATGTGTTATTTCATAGTTTTGATGTCTTCCCTATTATTCTCCAATGTAGAATAGTAAAAATAAAGAAAAACCCTGGAATGAGTAGGTGTTGTGGTCTCAACTTACTGTTGAAAGTTAGAATAATAGAATACACAAGGTGCAATTTCAAGTCACTCAATTAGCCCATGTCAGCAATTGTTTTTAGATTAGTAAATTAGTCTAGTGGCTCAAGTTCATTTCCAGCAATTCTACACATTTTGCCATGGGGCAGAGAGAAACATTTTCAGTTTTACAGCTAATTTCCTGCAATTCTATAGATTTTGCCATAGGGTGGAGGCAAATGTTTGCAGTTTTTAATATGATAACTGATGATCAATGGGCTCCACGTGTCACGACTTAACCTTGTTCGGGCGGCGTTCGGCGGTCGACGTCACCGGCTTTCTAGCCATCGCTGCTCCATTTTTAATTTATCCATTTGTTTTGTCTTGTTCCCTGCACACCTGGTCTGGCTCTCGACCCGAAACCTGCAACTCCGCCTGCCCTGTCGGAAGCTGGGTCCGCGGTTTGTGGGGCCATTCAAAGTCCTGAGGAGAGTGAACGAGGTATGTTACAAGTTACAGGTTACAGCCCCGATTACCATATTAACCCCTCCACGAGGTACTGAAGGCCCCTCGCCCGACGCCTCAAATCAAGGATGGAACGGACGGAGTACGCCGGGGCCCCCTCGATGTCCAGAGGGGGCGGAGGAACCTCCCGCACCTCAGACTCCTGGAGCGGACCAACCACCACCGGCCTGAGGAGAGACACATGGAACGAGGCCGGTGTCGCCGCGCGTCAAGGGGGGGGGGTACTGTCACGACTTCCGCCAAAGTCGGTCCCTCTCCTTGTTCGGGCGGCGTTCGGCGGTCGACGTCACCGGCTTTCTAGCCATTGCCGCTCCATTTTTCATTTATCCATTTGTTTTGTCTTGTTCCCTGCACACCTGGTTTTCATTCTCCAATCACACTACATGTATTTATTCCTCTGTCCCCCCTCATGTCTTTGTGTGAAATTGTTTTGTGTTACGTGTCAATTTTGACGTGCTAGACTGGTGTTCGTTTATTCCGTGTTTTGTCACGAGGTATGTTTATTTGTTTGAACTTAATTATCGTAACTGTTTGCGCGTTTTGCACCTTTGCCTCTTGGCTGGAGATTTCGACGCAGTGGTGTCCGTCTGTTGGTTTCTCCTGCCTCAATAAAGTGTCTTCCTGTTCACAACTCCCTGCTCTCCTGCACCTGACTCCGCTCCCAGTACGCACACCATTGACACCACGCCGGTAGGTAATTCGACCATGCTTACTACAAGTTTAGATAGCTGGCCGCTAGACTAACTTACCAATCTAAAAAATGTTGGCTGACATGGGCTAATTGAGTGACTGCTGATGCACAACCAAATTTCTAAATTGCACCTTGTGCATCTTTCCCAACAATGAGTATTTGTTTAACTCTCAACAGTAAATTGAGACCCCGACGGCGTTCCCTTAAAAATATACATATATTTTGGGAGGGAAATTGGTCCGCTGGCACTTCAAAAGGGGATGCCAGTTGCCCATCCCTGCCCTATGCATATTTAACCCAATGAATATTATAAATATGGTATTGACACTGACCCTAGAACTCACCCTGTATATACAGTAGCTTACTTACTTTCTCGTGTTCATCTTATTTCTATTTATTGTGTGATTTTGTTCTACTTTACTTTTTTATAAATGTTGTATAGTTCTACTGATATTGATGACTGCATTGTTGGGAAAGAGCAAGCAAGAAAGACATTTCACTGTACTTGTGTAAGTGACAATAAAAACTGGAAACTAGAGTGGCCAAAGGTTTTGACATAAATCTGTTTGAAAATCTATGGCAAGACTTGAAAATTGCTGCCTAGCCAGGATCCCCAACCCCTTGACAGGGCTTGAAGAATTTTGAAAATATTAATGGGCTAATATTGCACATTCCAGGTGTGCAAAGCTCTTAGAGACTTACCCAAGACGGCTCACAGCTGTAATCGCTTCCCAAGGTGTTTCTTACAGTATTGACTCAGGGGGTTGAATACTTATCTATTCAAGGTATATTATTATTAATTTTTTTTATCATCTTAAAAAAAAAATCTTACACTTTGACATTACTGAGTATTTTGTGTAGATCATTGAGAAAAAATGTAATCCATTTGAATCACACTCTGTAAGACAATAAAATGTAAAGAAATCCAACGTGGGTGAATACCTATGATACCCACTGTAGTTACCATATTGTAATAACAATGAACTAACTAATATTTTATGTGAATACACTAGTTGACCCCAAGCATCATTTCACACATTACACATGTTGACATTAAGATTTTTTTTTTTCTCCAACTTTTGATTACTGGGAATAAAACAGCAAAAACATAAATCCCACCCATCAGCCATATGTTGATTCACAGGCAATTTTAATGTGGTACTGTAAAGGTAGGGCTCCAAAAACAGCAATAAAACACAGAGTTTATTGAGACACTCTGACAAAGACCACATCATATCAAGACGTGTTGCAATTAACTGAGTACCTTCGAAAAACATTCACTGTGTAACTCATTTTTGTTGCTTTCAACTGAACACATTTCACCTCTTACAGTTGAAGTCGGAAGTTTGCAAACACCTTAGCCAAGTACATTTAAACTAAGTTTTTCACAATTCCTGACATTTAATCCTAGTAAAAAGTACATGTCTTATGTCAGTTAGGATCACCACTTCATTTTAAGAATGTGAAATGTCAGAATAATAGTAGAGAGAATTATTTCTTTCCGCTTTTATTTCTTTCATCACATTCCCAGTGGGTCAGAAGTTTACATACACTCAATTAGTATTTGGTAGAATTGCCTATACATTGTTTAACTTGGGTCAAATGTTTCAGGTAGCCTTTCACAAGCTTCCCACAATAAGTTGGGTGAATTTTGGCCCATTCCTCCTGACAGAGCTGGTGTAACGGAGTCAGGTTTCAAATCAAATCAAAGTTTATTTGTCACGTGTGCCGAATACAACAGGTATTACAGTGAAATGCTTACTTACAGGCTCTAACCAATAGTGCAAAAAAGGTGTTAGGTGAATGTTATGAGAATTATGTTCTCAATGTTCATAAACTGAACCTCAATTAACTACTGTCTGCAACCCAGAATTTATAAGATACCAGTTGAAATGAAAACAGACGGAGGCCCAGCCAACAATAGTTGAATGTTTATTCACGAGGACGTCCTAGTCCGTTGTACAAAACCATCCATTTTATACTGGCTCCTTACGCACATACCTTCACACACAAACAGCAGGTATCCTACGCACATACTGTATTACTACCCAGCCGACAAAGATTAGGGAGACCGTGAGAAGTACTCCCCGCTCCTCCCAAATCTCTCAGAGGCCTAGCCAGGTCGGCACCGAATTTTGCACAGACAGTCTGTGTTTAAGATACTATAAAGATACACTGCTCAAAAAAATAAAGGGAACACTTAAACAACACAATGTAACTGCAAGTCAATCACACTTCTGTGAAATCAAACTGTCCACTTAGGAAGAAACACTGATTGACAATAAATTTCACATGCTGTTGTGCAAATGGAATAGACAAAAGGTGGAAATTATAGGCAATTAGCAAGACACCCCCCAAAACAGGAGTGATTCTGCAGGTGGTGACCACAGACCACTTCTCAGTTCCTATGCTTCCTGGCTGATGTTTTGGTCACTTTTGAATGCTGGCGGTGCTCTCACTCTAGTGGTAGCATGAGACGGAGTCTACAACCCACACAAGTGGCTCAGGTAGTGCAGTTCATCCAGGATGGCACATCAATGCGAACTGTGGCAAAAAGGTTTGCTGTGTCTGTCAGCGTAGTGTCCAGAGCATGCAGGCGCTACCAGGAGACAGGCCAGTACATCAGGAGACGTGGAGGAGGCCGTAGGAGGGCAACAACCCAGCAGCAGGACCGGTACCTCCGCCTTAGTGCAAGGAGGTGCACTGCCAGGTCCCTGAAAAATGACCTCCAGCAGGCCACAAATGTGCATGTGTCAGCATATGGTCTCACAAGGGGTCTGAGGATCACATCTCGGTACCTAATGGCAGTCAGGCTACCTCTGGCGAGCACATGGAGGGCTGTGCGGCCCCACAAAGAAATGCCACCCCACACCATGACTGACCCATCGCCAAACCGGTCATGCTGGAGGATGTTGCAGGCAGCAGAACGTTCTCCACGGCGTCTCCAGACTCTGTCACGTCTGTCACATGTGCTCATGTGCTCAGTGTGAACCTGCTTTCATCTGTGAAGAGCACAGGGCGCCAGTGGCGAATTTGCCAATCTTGGTGTTCTCTGGCAAATGCCAAACGTCCTGCACGGTGTTGGGCTGTAAGCACAACCCCCAACTGTGGACGTCGGGCCCTCATACCACCCTCATTGAGTCTGTTTCTGACCGTTTGAGCAGACACATGCACATTTGTGGCCTGCTGGTGTTCATTTTGCAAGACGCTGGCAGCGCACCTCCTTGCACAAACCCGGAGGTAGCGGTCCTGCTGCTGGGTTGTTGCCCTCCTACGGCCTCCTCCACGTCTCCTGATGTACTGGCCTGTCTCCTGGTAGCGCCTGCATGCTCTGGACACTACGCTGACAGACACAGCAAACCTTTTTGCCACAGTTCGTGTTGATGTGCCATCCTGGATGAACTGCACTACCTGAGCCACTTGTGTGGGTTGTAGACTCCGTCTCATGCTACCACTAGAGTGAGAGCACCGCCAGCATTCAAAAGTGACCAAAACATCAGCCAGGAAGCATAGGAACTGAGAAGTGGTCTGTGTTCACCACCTGCAGAATCACTCCTGTTTTGGGGGGTGTCTTGCTAATTGCCTATAATTTCCACCTTTTGTCTATTCCATTTGCACAACAGCATGTGAAATTTATTGTCAATCAGTGTTGCTTCCTAAGTGGACAGTTTGATTTCACAGAAGTGTGATTGACTTGGAGTTACATTGTGTTATTTAAGTGTTCCATTTATTTTTTTGAGCAGTGTATATTGTACAGATATATTGTTTTACTCTAATTCTGACTAAAACTACACACATTACTTATAATTATACTGACTAAAACTACACACATCAATAATAATGTTATGATTCTAATCCATTTCATACAATTATAAGGTTTCAGAGTGAATTATTTCATCATTATCTTTCAACATTAAATTATTTTATCAGTGAACAATAGGTAAGTAAAGAAATAAAACAACAGTAAAAAGACAGGGTATATACAGTAGCGAGGCTTTAAAAGTAGCGATGCTACATACAGACACCGGTTAGTCAGGCTGATTGAGGTAGTATGTACATGTAGATATGGTTAAAGTGACTATACATATATGATGAACAGAGAGTAGCAGTAGCGTAAAAGAGGGGTTGGCGGGTGGCGGGTGGCGGGACACAATGCAGATAGCCCAGTTAGCCAATGTGCGGGAGCACTGGTTGGTCGGCCCAATTGAGGTACTATGTACCTGAATGTATAGTTAAAGTGACTATGCATATATGATAAACAGAGAGTAGCAGCAGCGTAAAAAGAGGGGTTGGGGGGGGCACACAATGCAAATAGTCCGGGTAGCCATTGTTCAGGAATCTTATGGCTTGGGGGTAAAAACTGTTGAGAAGCCTTTTTGTCCTAGACTTGGCACTCCAGTACCGCTTGCCATGTGGTAGTAGAGAGAACAGTCTATGTCTGGGGTGGCTGGGGTCGTTGACAATTTTTAGGACCTTCCTCTGACACCGCCTGGTGTAGAGGTCCTGGATGGCAGGCAGGCAGCTTAGCTCCATTGATGTACTGGGCCATACGCACTACCCTCTGTAGTGCCTTGCGGTCAGAGGCCGAGCAATTGCCGTACCAGGCAGTGATGCAACCAGTCAGGATGCTCTCGATGTTGCAGCTGTAGAACCTTTTGAGGATCTCAGGACCCATGCCAAATCTTTTAGTGTCCTGAGGGGGAATAGGCTTTGTCGTGTCCTCTTCACGACTGTCTTGATGTGTTTGGACCATTCTAGTTTGTTGTTGATGTGGACACGAAGGAACTTGAAGCTCTCAACCTGCTCCACTACAGCCCCATCAATGAGAATGGGGCCATGCTCGGTCCTCCTTTTCCTGTAGTCCACAATCATCTCCTTAGTCTTGGTTACGTTGAGGGATAGGTTGTTATTCTGGCACTACCCGGCCAGGTCTCTGACCTCCTCCCTATAGGCTGTCTCGTCGTTGTCGGTGATCAGGCCTACCACTGGTGTGTCGTCTGCAAACTTGTTGATGATGTTGGAGTCGTGCCTGGCCATGCAGTCGTGGGTGAACAGGGAGTACAAGAGGGGACTGAGCACGCACCCCTGTGGAGCTCCAGTGTTGAGAATCAGCGTGGCAGATGTGTTGCTACCTACCCTCACCACCTGGGGGCGGTCCGTCAGGAAGTCCAGGATCCAGTTGCAGAGGGAGGTGTTTAGTCCCAGGATCTTTAGTTTAGTGATGAGCTTTGAGGGTACCATGGTGTTGAACGCTGAGCTGTAGTCAATGAATAGCATTGTCACATAAGTGTTCCTTTTGTCCAGGTGAGAAAGGGCAGTATGGAGTGCAATAGAGATAGCATCATCTGTGGATCTGTTTGGGTGGTATGCAAATTGGAGTGGGTCTAGGGTTTCTGGGATAATGATGTTGATGTGAGCCATTACCAACCTTTCAAAGCACTTCATGGCTACGGACGTGAGTGCTACGGGTCTGTAGTCATTTAGGCAGGTTGCCTTTGTGTTCTTGGGCACAGTGTCTATGGTGGTCTGCTTGAAACATGTTGGTATTACAGACTCAATCAGGGACATGTTGAAAATGTCAGTGAAGACACCTGCCAGTTGGTCAGCACATGCCCGGAGCACACGTCCTGGTAATCTGTCTGGCCCCACAGCCTTGTGTATGTTGACCTGTTTAAAGGTCTTACTCACGTCGGCTATGAAGAGCGTGATCACACAGTCGTCCGGAACAGCTGATGCTCTCATGCATGCCTCAGTGTTGCTTGCCTTGAAGCAAGCATAGAAGTGATTTAGCTTGTCTGGTAGGCTCGTGTCACTGGGCAGCTCGCGGCTGTGCTTCCCTTTGTAGTCTGTAGTAGTTTGCAAGCCCTGCCACATAAGACGAGTGTCAGAGCCGGTGTAGTATGATTCAATCTTAGCCCTGTATTGACGCTTTGCCTGTTTGATGGTTCGTCGCAGGACATAGCAGGATTTCTTGTAAGCTTCCGGGTTAGAGTCCCGCACCTTGAAAGCGGCAGCTCTACCCTTTAGCTCAGTGCGAATGTTGCCTGTAATCCATGGCTTCTGGTTAAGGTATGTACGTACAGTCACTGTGGGGACGTAGTCCTTGATGCACTTATTGATGAAGCCAGTGACTGATGTGGTGTACTCCTCAATGCCATCGGAAGAATCGCGGAACATGTTCAGGTCTGTGATAGAAAAACAGTCCTGTAGTTCAGCATCTGCTTCATCTGACCACTTTTTTATAGACCGAGTCACTGGTGCTTCCTGCATTAATTTTTGCTTGTAAGCAGGAATCAGGAGGATATAGTTGTGGTCGGATTTACCAAATGGAGGGCGAGGGAGAGCTTTGTACGGGTCTCTGTGTCTGGAGTACAGGTGATCTAGAATTTTTTTCCCCTCTGTTTGCACATTTAACATGTTGATAGAAATTTGATGGAACTGATTTAAGTTTCCCTGCATTAAAGTCTCTGGCCACTAGGAGCGCCGCCTCTGGGTGAGTGGTTTCCTGTTTGCTTATTTCCTTATACAGCTGACTGAGTGCGGTCTTAGTGCCAGCATCTGTCTGTGGTGGTAAATAAACAGCCACGAAAAGTATAGCTGAAAACTCTCTAGGCAAGTAGTGTGGCCTGCAATTCATCACAATATACTCTACTTCAGGCGAGCAAAATCTAGAGACTTCCTTAGATTTCTAGCAGGAGCTGTTGTTTACAAATATACACAGACTGCCCCCCCCCCTCGTGCTGTTCTATCTTGCCGGTGCAGTGTATATCCCGCTAGCTGAATATCCCTGTCGTCATTCAGCCACGATTCCGTTTAACATAGGATATTACAGTTTTTGATGTCCTGTTGGTAGGATATTCTTGATCGTACCTCGTCTAATTTATTGTCCAATGATTGCACTTTGGCGAGTAGTATTGACAGTAACAGCAGCTTTCCCAGTCGCCTTCTCCGGGTCTTGACCAGCTCTTTGTCCTCTGTACCTGTGTAACAGTATAACTTTAAACCGTCCCCTCGCCCCGACCTCGGGCGCGAACCAGGGACCCTCTGCACACATCGACAACAGTCACCCACGAAGCGTCGTTACCCATCGCTCCACAAAAGCCAAGGCCCTTGCGGAGCAAGGTGCAACCCTACTTCTAGGTTTCAGAGCAAGTGACGTAACTGATTGAAATGCTACTAGTGCGTACCCGCTAACTAGCTAGCCATTTCACATCCGTTACACTCACCCCCCTTTCAACCTCCTCCTTTTCCGCAGCAACCAGTGATCCTGGTCAACAGCATCAATGTAACAGTATAACTTTAAACCGCCCCCTCGCCCCGACACGGGCGCGAACTAGGGACCCTCTGCACACATCAACAACGGTCGCCCACGAAGCATCGTTACCCATCACTCCACAAAAGCCACGGCCCTTGCAGAGCAAGGTGCAACCCTACTTCTAGGTTTCAGAGCAAGTGACGTAACTGATTGAAGTGCTACTAGCGCGTACCCGCTAACTAGCTAGCCATTTCACATCCGTTACACCTGCGTCGCTTCCTCTTGCAAATAACGGGGATGTCGGCCCTGTGGGGTGTTTGGAGAATGTCTTGTGCGTCGTACTTGTTGTAGAAGAAATCTTTGTCAAATCCGAGGTGAGTGATTGCTGTCCTGACATCCAGAAGCTCTTTTTTGCTGTAAGCTACGATTGCAGAAACATGATGTACAAAATAAGTTACAAATAACGTGAAAAAACCCCACATTTTAGCACAATTGGTTGGGCGCCCGTAATACTGCTGCCATTTCTTCCGGCGCCATTTTTAGGTTTGTAGGCCTCCTTGCTCGCACATGCTTTTTCAGTTCTACCCACACATTTTCTATAGGATTGAGGTCAGGGCTTTGTGATGGCCACTCCAATACCTTGACTTTGTTGTCCTTAAGCCATTTTGCCACAACTTTGGAAGTATGCTTGAGGTCATTGTTCATTTGGAAGACCCATTTGCGACGAAGCTTTAACTTCCTGACTGATGTCTTGAGATGTTGCTTCAATATATCCACATAATTTTCCTGCCTCATGATGCCATCTATTTTGTGAAGTGCACCGGTCCCTCCTGCAGCAAAGCACCCCCACAACATGATGATGCCACCCCGTGCTTCACGGTTGGGAGGGTGTTCTTCGGCCTCCAAGCCTCCCCCTTTTTCCTCCAAACATAACAATGGTCATTATGGCCAAACAGCTCTATTTGTGTTTCATCAGACCAGAGGACATTTCTCCAAAAAGTACGATCTTTGTCCCCATGTGCAGTTGCAAACCGTAGTCTGGCTTTTTTATGGCGGTTTTGGAGCAGTGGTTTCTTCCTTGCTGAGCAGCCTTTCAGGTTATGTCGATATAGGACTTGTTTTACTGTGGATATGGATACTTTTGTACCTGTTTCCTCCAGCATCTTCACAAGGTCCTTTGCTGTTGTTCTGGGATTGATTTGCACTTTTCGCACCAAAGTACATTCATCTATTGGAGACAGAACGCGTCTCCTTCCTGAGCGGTATGACGGTGCGTGGTCCCATGGTATTTATACTTGCGTACTATTGTTTGTACAGATGAACGTGGTACCTTCAGGCGTTTGTAAACTGCTCCCAAGGATGAACCAGACTTGTTGAGGTCTACAATTTGTTTTCTGAGGTCTTGGCTGATTTCTTATGATTTTCCCATGATGTCAAGCAAAGAGGCACTGAGTTCGAAGGGAGGCCTTGAAATACATCCACAGGTACACCTCCAATTGACTAAAATGATGTCAATTAGCCTATCAGAAGCTTCTAAAGCAATGACATCATTTTCTGGAATTTTCCAAGCTGTTTAAAGGCACAGTCAACTTAGTGTATGTAAACTTCTGGAACACTGGAATTGTGATAAAGTGAATTATAAGTGAAATAATCTGTCTGTAAACAATTGTTGGAAAAATGACATGTGTCATGTAAAAAATAGATGTCCTAACCGACTTGCCAAAACTATAGTTGCCAGCAGCATACCACCCTGCATACCACTGCTGGCTTGCTTTTGAAGCTAAGCAGGGTTGGTCCTGGTCAGTCCCTGGATGGGAGACCAGATGCTGCTGGAAGTGGTGTTGGAGGGCCAGTAGGAGGCACTCTTTCCCCTGGTCTAAAAAATATCCCAATGCCCCAGGGCAGTGATTGGGGACACTGCCCTGTGTAGGGTGCCGTCTTTCGGATGGGACGTTAAATGGGTGTCCTGACTCTCTGAGGTCATTAAAGATCCCATGGCACTTAATCGTAAGAGTAGGGGTGTTAACCCCGGTGTCCTGGCTAAATTCCCAATCTGGCCCTCAAACCATCATGGTCACCTAATAATCCCCAGTTTACAATTGGCTCATTCATCCCCCTCCTCTCCCCTGTAACTATTCCCCAGGTCGTTGCTGCAAATGAGAACGTGTTCTCAGTCAACTTACCTGGTAAAATAACGGTAAAATAAATAAATAAATAGTTTTTTAACATGAAATTTGTGGAGTGGTTGAAAAATGATTTTTAATGACTCCAACCTAAGTGTATGTAAACTTCCAACTTCAACTGTATATAACCTGACTGGGCATCCAAGAACTTCTGTGTCCTACAAAAAAAGTCCCCCCTCTATGTTGTTCCTGCATCATGTTTTTCATGTCTCTTTCTCCACTGCACCTGTTTCTAGACAATGTATTGTTGTTTTACAATTATTGTGTAATACCCTGACAGTTCTCTTGATAGAACCATCCCCATGTTAGAAACAAAAACGGTCTATCTTATCTCCCCAGCTTAAACCAATAACATACACAATACAGTAGAAGGGGAAAGAATTGTGTCATTGTTGTCTTAAACCACTAAGCTGACCACTGCAGACCACCTTCACATTTAGTAGGCCTACCAGTGCTTCCAGTCGTTTCTATGTAGTTGGGGTGTAATGGAAAGCAGTCTCCATAGTCATCCTGTTTGCCCTGTCTTTATATGTGTTTTCTGTCCTTTGAGCTCATTTCCTCTTTTTGTGCTGTCATACTATTTCCAGTGTTGTTTTTTTCTGTTTTATTTCTCCTCTTGCTTTTGATAGCTTTCCACACCCCCTAACCCCTTCCTGCATCCGGGGTAGTTGGTGGAGTCCTGAATTGTGTTGCCATTTATCCTAAACAAGGCTGGAGTGAAAACATGCATGATGTGGGTGAGCTGCTGCTAGCAGTAAGCTATAGTTGCATTACATAAGTGGATTGCTTTGTGACCCTGAGGAACAGGAGACACGTATGTCAGAGTTGAAATATATCTATTTTTTTTATCTCTATATTGCTGGTGATGTTAAATTCCTGACTTTGGAGTTAATTCTTGCTATGATGATCCACTATGAAACTGTTCCTATCAATTATGGGACAGGTAGTTATACACAAAAGTAAAATAATGAGGTTTTACCCATGTGCATTTACAGTTTACATCCCCAGCAGAGGCCAAACAAATGGAATTCAACTGGCAGTAGGCTATACATTATGATCATATCTTTATTTAAAAACAATAGAAATAACAGTGACACAAACTTGAAGACATAAAAACACATTGCACTTGTGGGGGTCTTTTTGAAACTCCATATACAATATGTGAAATAATTGCATTCATTCTTTACATAGTGCTGCAGACCCTGCCATCTTAATGCAATGTCAACAATTTACACACAAAAAAACCCCACTGGAGGCAGGATGGACAGCCCTTTTGATCAGTATGAGAGCAGCTTGGCCCCCAAAAAATGTAGTCTAAGGCTTACACTTCAAAACAGTCATGTAGGCTCCAACACTTTGAGCAAGTAGAATCTTGGCTTGAAAGCTGGGCAATAACCTCTTTCACATTAATAATGCAATGTGACCGTATAAAGGGATAAAGCGTTCACCAAAACTCGAGGTTGTGCGTTGCTTTTCCCTTTTGAGCACTGCTTTCAGCTATAGGCCTATATTTCCCTCCACAGATTCCATAAATTGCCAAACACACTGGTTGCATATCAACAAGCCTTGGCCCCCGACACTCAAGTAGGCTACTTGGAACAAGATCCTCAAAGACTACAGCATCATTTTCAGGCAACATCTTGAATATTTGACAAACGTATTTTTTCAGTAAATTATAAATCACAGGGAGTGTCCGTTGTTCTTGTATTTGATTATATATTCGAGTCAAATAAAGTAAATTGGTCAGAATAGATCCAGATGATAATCCATAATCGGAGTATCATTTATTTTGAACATTATGCTACTGGCTCGCAAGAAAGTCTTTAATGGGAGACACGCACGGAGTTTTTATTTATTTTTACTTTTCAAGCACAAGGACAACAGGTCTTGATGGTGTTGGCAGCCGTGGGGCTATATTATCGCTTACGTCAGCCGTTCATTCAATCACAACAGCAGACAGCAGTTTACACAACCGCTGGAGGGCTTTGATCTCTTCTGTAAAGCTGCACGTGTCGCAGTGTCGAACACCTCCCGAATACCATCCTTTGTTTTAGCAGAACACTCCAAATAGTCATATGCACTAATGCGCACGGCCATGGCGCGCCCGTCCTCTGTTTTCACGGGTTCCTGTTTCATTCTGGACAGCTCGGTCCTAACATTGTCGTCGTTGCGCAAGTCTCTCTTGTTGGCAACTAAAATAATTGGCACGTTGGGACAAAAGTGCTTAACCTCTGGCACCCATTTCTCGGGGATGTTTTCGAGGGAGTCCGGGCTGTCCACGGAAAAGCACATCAGGATGACATCGGTGTCCGGATAGGACAGCGGGCGAAGGCGGTCGTAGTCCTCCTGTCCAGCCGTGTCCCATAGTGCTAGTTGGACTTGCTTGGTGTCCACTTCAATGTCCGCCACATAGTTATCAAATACAGTTGGCACATAGACCTCAGGAAACTCGTCTTTGCTGAATACAATCAGCAAGCAGGTTTTCCCACACGCGCCGTCACCGACGACGACCAGCTTTTTCCGTATCTCTGCCATTTGTTGCTTTTGACACAGATAGACCACTTTCCCTTGATTCTAGCTTTTAAACAAATATGACATTCGAAAATAATTATGTATCAGCTGTCTTTGTGTTAGCTAGCTACGGATTCTGGCTATGAGTCTTGTTAAACTTCCCTGAATGTATGCTAGTGCGTTTAGCCACTCGATTCGATAATTCCCAAATATTTATCCCTGTCCAACCACTGAAGCGCTTGCTTTATAAAGAGCACGGCGCTTTCCTAATATAGCAATCCAATCGTAACTACCGAGGTGATATCGTCATTTTGAAAAAAGGAGGTGATTGGATCCCAGTCCTGCTTTGTCGGTAGGGGAGGGTAGTGTACCACGAGGATCATGTCTCGCCCAGATACCGACCTGGGATCAACTAATTTGGCAATGTCTTTGGAATATTTCCTACATTTTTTTCAATAAATGTTTCCTAATTCGCAATCACATAACTTCATGTATGATTAGTCATTTGACATAGGCCTATATGCCACTAACCATCTGAGAAACACATAAGGCCTATACTAAAGTAGAGCCAGCTCTAGGCCTACAAAAAAAAAAAAGTTTATATTTCAATAAATTGTGTGTCGCAGCTGGCCATCAAATAACAAGATAACAATTCCCAATGCGACGTTTTTTTTCCAGGGCCTACGCACGGGCAGGCCTATGTCCCCCATGAAACAACTTGCTTTCTCTCCCCATGAAACAAAGATGATAAAATATTGCAAAATTGCTCAAACCAATAGGACTATTTGAAATTAGCTCATGTAGAGTATGTTTCCCCTACTGCGCGTGCCATGATGTGTTCCCATTCACAATAATCATGTTGGCGTTCCAAAATGCCTAGCATATACATCATATTGTTGCGATTTAAGTACACTTGATTGAGATAGGAGCATATGAAGTTGAGTCTTAATTGGTTTTTGTTACACCTATGGAATTAGTCATATTGATTAAACATCATGAAAAATATTGATCAGCATTACGGAAATTTTACACTGGACTGACTCCCTAGTAGACTTTCATTGATACAGAGAAATCATGCATACTACATGTAAATAATTGAGAAATTATGAGTGGGTCATTTTTCATAGCCTATTTTATTATAATCGCAAATATTGGCTTGTTTGACATGTTAGTGCGCAGGTCTAACGTACAACATGCATATAGACTGCAGGGAGGGCACTAGCGTGGTAGTCAAACTCCTTCATTGCACGTTCAATCGTAGCTAATCATTAAAACACCGATCTCCACGGAAACAAAACAATATACATTTCAACCACTGACATTTTGTACAAACATCGCTCTTCACGCTAAAAGACAGCGCGTGAGTATCTAAGTTTATATAATGCGATGTATTACGCATTCTCACTATTTTAAGTGTGGATTATTGTCTTGGTCGTTGAGTATTTCCCCTTTTGTTTAGCGGGTAAGGCCCCTCTGGAACTTGGAGGGGGGCCATGTTGTTAGTGTAGCTAGTTACCCAGCAATGGTGTTTTGTTAATACAGCTCACCAGACGGCATTTGTATGTTTCACTCGGTTAACAAGGTTTGCTTACTGTTCAACGGAGTGTGCACAACGGAGAGTTATGCCTTCATTGTATGCAGTTACTAAAATACACTAGTAATTTTACAGCGCTGATTTTATCGAACTGAAAAGGTAAGGGGCCTCCCTTAGTCTGCCTAGCTAGCTAGGCTAGTAGCTAACAAACAAATTAAACGTTGACGCTAGATTTGCAAGTGAACTGGCAACGTTAGCTAGTTAATTTGGCTTCTGTCTACTGTTAGTTTAACGAACAAATGTGATAGTCAGGTAGTTAGGCATTATAGCTAATTAATATAGCTAATTATCTAGATATCTAACTAGTTCACGAACGGTTGTTTTTCCAGTCTGAACCAATGACTGTGGTCTGAATTATGAAGCCAGTTGTCATGAACAGGGGAATCGTGGACGTAGCTAGCTACTGTAGTTAACTGTTTTTCTGACGTCAGTTTCATGCTAAACTAACCGAGTCTGCAAGCTATACAGTAGACGTCGTTTGTAGAGTTGGTTTTGCTAGCTAGTTAAAGTAGCCAGCTAGGTACCTAACTACTCGTGGTATTCAACATTTTCGTGAAAGCAATAACCACACAACCAACATTAACGCTAACTAGTAATCTAGAGACTCTATGCGCCGAAATTGCCAGCTAACGTTAGCTAGCTAGCGAATGTTATCAATTTCGCGTAAAACGTGTTTGAATGACGTTACTACTAGCTAACGGTAGGTAGTTAAACTAACGTTAACGAACTAGATACAATATGTGGCTAGCGTTAGCTAACCACTAACTAGGTACCCCGGCTTTATACACTACTACCGTGTGTAATATTTATTTAGTTAGCAAAACACACACATCCGACAACGGCGACTTGAACACTCCAGCCAGACATTCATTGTTCGATTGGCTACGCTAACAAGTTAGCTAGCAACGGTGGGCTAGCTAGCTATCCATCGATCTAACATTGTTTTGCTAGCTATATCCATAACGTTACATTGGTTTCTACTGTCTGTGATGTAGGTAGCGTATGTTCACGATTGATGTTAGTTAGTTAACTTTAGCTGTTTGGCTAAGAAGGCCAAAGCGCATATTACACGGACTTTCGGGACACTTCCGCAACGTAATGGAGTTAGTTAGCTAACTTTTCATAGCTAATTTAGCTTAAAATACGTTAATGTTAGCAATGCATAACAATGTAATAAAAAGTTGTCTAGATAGCCAGGTAGCTAAGTCAAAGCAGGGGCATGTAACGTCCCCAGAGAAGATTATGTTGCTGTTGCTAGCTAGAGACGATGCTTATTTATGACGCTGACAGTGCTTCTGCTGCAGTTCTGCAGACATTTCAGCTAATTTATTAAACAAATAAAATAACGGAAACTGTCTTAACGTTAGGGACCAAAACAGTATATATATATCGATATTTATTTTACTAGCTACAGTTAATACACGTGTATGTTTGGTTAGTTCAATAAGCTTACATTCAATATCAGAAACCTCAGCCTAATGTTTGACTAGTGCTATCCATAACCAATGTAAAGCAACCCTCTGACATGTTCGATTATTTTCCCCTTCCATAGGCTTCCTCGTGGAATGAGCATTCCATGCAGCATCCTAGGTATGAATGACGTGGCCTGGCAGGAGACACGAGGTGGGATGCTGCACACAAACGGTGCCCCTGAAGTTGGGGTCGTCAGAGTTCATGGAGGGGGTTCCCTGGCAGCCATAGGGGGAGCAGGGCAGGGTCCTGGAGGTCCACACCCTCTGCAGGGCATGGATAGGGGCCCCAACCCCACCCCAGGCACCCCACAGCCTCCACTGAGTGGGCGCTCTCAGGACGATGCCACAGTTGGCTACTTCTTCCAGAGGCAACCTGGTGAGCAGTTGGGAGGTTGCACCCCTAGCAAGCACCGTTGGCCTACAGGAGATGGGAACCATATTGACCAGGTACGAGGATTTTGCCAGGGCCAAACTGCTTTCTGTTTGATGAAGGTACACTATTTGAATGAAGCAAACCTTAAACCTTTTAGAAACGACTTTACCACCGCAGAGACCTTATGCCGTTTCAGCCCCAAGGATGACAGAAATTTCACCGGTCATGCTTATGTCTACAGGTTAATTTGCATAATTTAGTGCAATTAAGTTGGCACGTGTGCATCTTCGTTACTTTATCCTGTGTCTTATTTATCACACATGCACAGCGTTTAGAGCCTAGTTTGTGCAGAATAATATCACCTGTCAGACAGCGAGAGCTGCTGCTTGAGTGGAACGTGCTCTTAGAAACCCAGTCATTGCGCTGCAAATTGTAAATGCAATCGTGTGTTAACACTTGATGGCCACGGCTAAAAAGAGGATCTCAGCTTTCTAATGCTACTATTTTTATTTCTCAACTCCTAATTGAAGCCCGTGCTCCATTCAAGTGCCTAGGCAATGAATACGGTAGGTAGGCTACCAGCGCGTCACCAACCACCTTGCAATTGGAGTATGCATTGTTTGAAACCTGGATGTTTTTTACTTCATATTATGAGGCATGTCTTACCTTGCTCCAAAGTAGATGAGCCAAAATCCCATGACAGAAACATGGAGTCAATTATTTTATAAAGACTTCCTCATTTGCCATTCAAACCAGCATTTATCTCCTGTTCTATTGGTTTTCATGTCAACTTTCTTTTGTTGTCCAGAAGCCAAAGGCACAAATCTAGTTAATCTTTTTGTTGCGTCTTTAGATTCCCCCATCTAATTTTAATCCCATATATGGAACTGTTTGCATCAGGTGCGCTATTTACAGTGCCTTCAAAGTTTTCACACCCTTGACTTTTTCCACATTTTGTTAAAGCCTGAATTTAAAAATGTTTCAATTGTCAAATTAGAAATGTGTATTTAGAACCCCCCCCCCCCAAAATGAAAAGGTTAAATGTCTTGTCAATAAGTATTCAAACCTTTTGTTATGGAAAGCCTAAATAAGTTCAGGAGAGTACATTTGCTTCACAAGTTGCATGGACTCAATCTGTGCAATAATGGTGTTTAACATTACTTTTTTTAATGGCTACCTCATCTCTGTACCCCTCATATACAACAATCTGTAAGGTCCCTCAGTCGAGCAGTACAGTTCAAAAACAGATTCAACCACAAAGACCGGGGAGGTTTTCCAATGCCTTGCAAAGAATGGCATCTGTTGGTAGGTTGATAAACAAATAAACAAGCACACTTTGAATGTCCCTTTGAGCATGGTGAAGTTAATAATTACAACTTGGATGGTGTATCAATACACCTAGTCACTACAAAGATTCAGGCGTCCTATCGAACTCAGTTGCCGGAGAGGAAGGAAACCGCTCAGGGATTTCGCTATGAAGCCCATGGTGACTTTAAAACAGTATAATGGCTATGGTAGGAGAAAACAACTGAGGATGGGTCAACGACGTTGTAGTTACTCCACAATGCTAACCTAATTGACAGAGTGAAAAGGAAGCCTGTCTACAGTACAAATATTCCAAAATATGCATCCTGTTTGCAACATGGCACTAAAGTAATAATTCTATTTTAAAAAATGGCAAAGCAATTTACCTTTTGTCCTGAATACAAAGTGTTATTTTTGAGGCAAATCCAATACAACAGAGTATCATGCTCTACATTTCCAAGCATAGTGGTGGATGCATCATGTTATGGGTATGCTTGTAATCGTTAAGGACTGGAGAGTTTTTCAGGAACAAAAAACTAAATGGAGCTAAGCACAGGCAAACACCTGCTTCAGTCTGCTTTCTACCAGGCACACAAATTAATTCAACCTTTCAGCGGAACAATAACCTTAAACACAAGGCCACATCTACACTGGAGTTGCTTACCAAGAAGAAAGGAAATGTTCCTGAGCGGCCTAGTTAGTTTTGACTTAAGTCTGCTTGGAAATCTATGGAAAGACTTAAATGGTTGTCTAGCAATGATCAACAACCAATTTCACAGAGCTTGAAGAATTTTGAAAAGAATGTGCAAATATTGTACAATCAGATGTGCAAAGCATTTAGACTTACCCAGAAAGACTCATAGCTGTAATCACTGTCAAAGATGATTCTAACATGCACTACAAGTGAAAAGTTTGGACACACCTACTCATTCAAGGTTTTTTAAAAATATTTTTTTTACTATATTCTACATTGTCAAATAATAGTGACAACATCAATAACTATGAAATAACACATGGAATCATGCAGTAACCCAAAAAGTGTTAAACAAATCAAAATATATTTGAGATTCTTCAGAGTAGCCACCCTTTGCCTTGATGTTTCTTTGCACACTCTTGGCATTCTCTCAACCAGCTTCATGAGCTGGTCACCTGGAATCCAGAAGCAAAAGGCACAATTCTAGTTATTCTTTTTGTTACATCTTTAGATTCCCCCTCTAATTTTAATCTCACACATGGAATGCATTTCAATTAACATGTGTGCCTTGTTAGTTTGTGGAATTTCTATCGTCCTTAATGTGTTTGAACCAATCAGCTGTTGTGACAAGGTAGGGGTGGTATACAGAAGATAGCCCTATTTGGTAAAAGACCAAGACCATATTATGGCAACAACAGCTCAACTAAGCAAAGAGAAATGACAGGCCATTACTTTCAGACATGGTCAGTCAATCCGGAAAATTTCAAGAACTTTGAAAGTTTCTTCAAGTGCAGTCGCAAAAACCATCAAGCGCTATGATGACACTGGCTCTCATGAGGACCGCTACAGGAAAGGAAGACCCAGAGTTACCTCTGCTGCAGAGGATAAGTTTATTAGTTACCAGCCTCAGAAATTGCAGGCCAAATAAATGCTTCACAGAGTTCAAGTAACACACATCTCGACATCAACTGGTCAGAGAAGACTGCATGAATCTGGCCTTCATGGTCAAATTGCTGCAAAGAAACCACTAAAGGACAATAATAAGTAACTTGCTTGGGCCAAGAAACTCAAGCAATGGACATTTCAACCGGTGGATATCTGTCCTTTTGGTATGAGTACAAATTTTTTCTTTTTGGTTCCAACCACCCTGTCTTTGATGCAGAGTGGGTGAACGGATGATCTCTGCATCTGTGGTTCTCACTGTGAAGCATGGAGGAGGAGCTGTGGGGGTGCTTTGCTGGTGACACTATGTGATTTATTTAGAATTCAATGCACACTTAACCAACATGGCTAACACAGCATTCTGCAGCGATATGCCATCCCACCTGGTTTACGCTTAGTAGGATTTTCATTTGTTTTTCAACAGAACAATGACCCAACACATCTCCAGGCTGTGTAAGGGCTATTTGACCAAGAAGGAGAGTAACAGAGTGCTGCATCATAATACCTGGCCTCCACAATCACCTGACTTTCACCCATTTTGAGATGGTTTTGGATGAGTTAGACCGCAGAGGGAAGGAGAAACAGCGAACAGGTGCTCAGCATATGTGGGAACTACTTCAAGACTGTTGGAAATGCATTCCAGGTGTAGCTGGTTGAGACAATGTGTGTGCAATGCTGTCATCAAGGCAAAGCGTGTCTACTTTGAAGAATCTCAACTACAAAATATTTTAATTTTAACACTGGGTTATTACATTATTCCATATGTTATTTCATACTGTTGATGTCTTCTCTATTCTACAATGTAGAAAATAGTAAAAATAAAGATACCGTTGAATGAGTAGGTGTCTTAAATTTTGACTGGTGCTGCTGTATATAAACTCAGGGGTGTGAATACTTATGTAAATTAGATTTGTTTGTTTAATTTTCAGTACAGTTGCAAACATTTCTAAACAGGTTTTCACTTCGTTATTGTGTGTGTGTGTGTGTGTGTGTAGAGGGGAGATCGACTTGGATAATTTTTTTATTCGGTCTGTAGCACGTGGAATAAGTCAAGGGGTATGATTACCTTCTGAAGGCACTGTATAGAAAGGTATTTTCCTGCGAATTGCATTTTGGCAAATGTTTGAAATTATGTTTTTACATTTGCTGCTTCATTACAATAGTTGTAAATTCCATAATAAATCCTTTTGGCTGTGAGACGATTGGCTTGCCACTGCATGTTTCAATTAACCTCTGAAAATGTTAAATTCCTTGTATGTATGCATAGTGTTTTCAATTGGTCACATTATTTTACTATTTGCTAAAAAAGTACCGCTTAACAAGGTTAGGTTAGTCGGCAGAAAAATTTACTGAAACTTGCATCCCTAGTTAAAATCTTTTTCAAAGTTAAGTGCAATTTTTTTAACGTTTAGGTTCCATTCCCAGGAACACCCAACTTGTAGATAACTGACTTGGGTTGTGTGTAAAGTTGGGGGGGGGGGGGGGCGTCTCAGTCAGTGATCTCTTGCACAAGGGTATAGGCTTGGCTTATATCTAACACGGAACCCAAACCGGCTGCACAAATTTATTTTGTCCCCCTACACCAAACGCGAGCACGGCACGCAGGTTAAAATATCAAAACAAACTCTGAACCAATGACATTTAATTTGGGGACAGGTCTAAAAGCATTATTAAACATGTATGGCAATTTAGCTAGTTAGCTTGCACTTGCTAGCTAATTTGTCCTATTTAGCTAGCTTGCTGTTGCTAGCTAATTTGTCCTGGGATTTAAACATTGAGTTATTTTACCTGAAATACACAAGGTCATCTACTCTAACAATTAATCCACACATAAAACGGCCAACCGAATTGTTTCTAGTCATCTCTCCTCCTTCCAGGCTTTTTCATCTTTGAACTTATATGGGGATTGGCATCTACACTTTCATAGTATTACCACGACAACCGGCAAAACAGTTCGTCTTTCAATAACCCAGGTGGGTATAACCAATAAGGAGATGGCACGTGGGTACCTGCTTCTATAAACCAATGAGGAGATGGGAGAGGCAGGACTTGCAGAAATTGGAATGACTTCTATTTTAGCCCTTGGCAACGCAGACGCTCGTTGGCGCACGCGTAATAATTGAATAACATATTCCCAAATTTATTTTGGTTTAGTCAGGGTATAATGTCAATGACTTACAAAGGGGAAAATAACATCTATTGTGTTTAGGGATGTTAACCGCTTATCGGTCTATAGTTTAATTTGCACAATTTAGTGGAATTAATTTGCCTCGTGTGTTTTCATTAGGCGTCATGCATCTTATCACGCGAACAGTATATAGAGGCTAGTTTGAGGGGAATGGCCTATCACTTGTGTTGACAGCACGAGAGCATCCTCAAAGCTAGTACTGAATTGAAATGTGCTTCTAAAAGCCCAGTCATTGCACAACAAATAACAAATCCCAATGGAATCGCAATATTTTTTTAAAGCTTATTTCTCAACTCGTAGTTAAAGCGTGTTTCCCGTTTGCCATTTGAGTGCATAGGCTATAGCCTGCCTACCGCTGACTATCAGCACGTCACCCACCACTTTACAATGTGAGCTTGAGGCATTAGTCATTTGAAAACTGATTAAGAAAATAAAATCTTTAAAAAAAAAAATGTTTATTTACCTTCAGATAATGAGCCTTGCTTTGCTTCAAAGTAGCGTAGCCAAAATCCAACCATAAAAATGTGAAGGAAATTCCGTCTCGCTTTTTAAGAACTACAGATTCCTCACAAATTATCTATAACCGTATATTATGCTCTAAAGAGTAACAATGTGACATAACCAATTTATTTGTTCACATTTATACATTTTTTATAGAGCATGAAGTATGGTTATTGATCTGACCTATTTATGCAGTGCTTTATCTCAAATATTTTTCATTGTGCTCCTTAACTTATTTGTGTGCGCAGAGCCCTGCTTGAATAATGCAACGCGGCATGTAGAAATGTTGCAAATGTTAATTACTGTTTGCAAAACTCGATTCATTACAGGCTTGAACACTTTACAATACAAGAAGATACCAGTAGCTTCCAGTTTTGTAGACTTACCTACCTTAGTAGGTTTCAGCTGAAGCCATCATCAATTCACTACCCTAGTACTTTGTTTGATAATATACATAATTCAAAATATAGTGATTTCAAAGCTGATTGCCATTAACTTTTAGCCATTCACTTTGTCTCCCTCAAGTCACTTCTCTCTCACTGTGAAGGACATCATTAGGTCTTAATGAGACAAATACTTTATTTTATTTTATTTTTTATAAAACATGTGGTTGCTTCATATGAAGAAATGTTGATCAGTACAATAAGTCCCATATGGAAGGGGAACATCTGTAGCCCCATGAAATCAGCCAAAACAAGCAAAATAACTTGATGCATGCACAGTCGTATTGAATATGCATTCTACGGTATTGTGAATTGGCTAAGTTTCATCTTGATTTACCCAGTTTATCAATACAGATTTACCATTAAATATTAATCCCAGAAAATGTGATTAACTTAGAGCGTTGAGACAACCTCCATCTTGTTTCGGGGCTAAAAGTACATTTGTCCAAACCTGTGCTCACCAAGTTTCGTCTTCAAAGTCTTTTCCGTTTGAGGAAACGACCATGTCATTTGCAATATACAGCCTTTTCCGGTACAGCAGAAAATTTTCAAAATATAAAAATGCGGAAACTAAATGACCTAGACTTTATTTGATGATTTCCCAGAAGACTGGGCCCTGGGGGACAACCTGAGGCCGTCGGCCTATTTTAATAACACCGCGGACGTCTAGTAAGGGACCGTACATTTGCAATATGGAGATCTTCAATCAATCATACGGGAAATGCCACTTATGTAGGACACCATAACAAAATTGGAAGAAAGCAAATGGATGCAAACTCCTGTAGCACTTGCAAGGTTCCTATAAAATGTCGCACATTGACATTTTATTGGTGAACATGAGTCAACATTAAGAGGCTAAATAAATTAACCTGTTCATTGAAAAGTAATATAGAAATCACTTAGCAGGGTTCTAGACAAACTTTTTCCACTGGTGCTACCAACTTTCAGTTGATGGCACCAGCACATGATTTGGTCGCACCAACAAGGACATGACCCGTGTCAGTTTTTTTTTACCAAAGTCAAATTGCTTGTATAAACAAAGTACATTAAAACCTCTTATGGCTAAGATCGATTTGACAACAGCCAGTGAAAGTGCAGGGCGCCAAATTCAAACAACAAATCTCATAATTAAAATGCCTCAAACATTCAAGTATTTCACACCATTTTAAAGATACCTTGTTGTTAATCCCACCACAGTGTCCGATTTCAAAAGGCTTTACGACGAAAGCAAACCAAACGATTGTTAGGTCAGTACCTAGTCACAGAAAAACAGCAATTTTTCCAGCTTAAGAGAGGAGTCACAAAAAGCAGAAAGAGACAAAATGAATCACTAACCTTTGATCTTCATCAGATGACACTCATAGGACTTCATGTTACACAATACATCTATGTTTTGTTCAATAAAGTTCATATTTATATTCAAAAATCTCAGTTTACATTGGCGCGTTACGTTCAGTAATGTTTTGCTTCCAAAACATCCGGTGATTTTGCAGAGCCACATCCTTTTACAGAAATAGTCATCATAAGCTTTAATATAAGATACAAGTGTTATGCACAGAATTAAATATATACTTCTCCTTAATGCAACCGCCATGTCAGATTTCAAAAAAACTTTACAGAAAAAGCAAACCATGCAATAATCTGAGTACATCGCTCAGACAACAAAACCATTTTGGAGTCAACAGAAGTCAAAAACAGCGTTATAAATATTCACTTACCTTTGATCTTCATCAGAATGCACTCCCAGGAATACCAGTTCCACAATAAATGCTTGATTTGTTCGATAAAGTACATTTATGTCCAAATACCTCTTTTTTGTTCGCATTTAGCCCAGTAATCCAAATTCATGAGGCGTGAGCAGACAAAGCCCAAAAGTTCCGTTACAGTCCGTAGAAATATGTCAAACGCTGTATAGAATCAATCTTTAGGATGTTTTTTATCATAAATCTTCAATAATGTTTCAACCTGGGAATTCCTTTGTCTTCAGAAATACAATGGAACGCAAGCTAACTCTCACGTGAATGCGCCTGGTCAGCTCATGGCACTCTGCCTGACTCAAAGAGCCCTCGTTCCCCCCTCCTTCACAGTAGAAGCATCAAACAAGGTTCTAAAGACTGTTGACATCTAGTGGAAGCCTTAGGAAGTGCAATATGACCAATATCCCACTGTATATTCGATAGGCGATAAGTTGAAAAACTACCAACTTCAGATTTCCAACTTCCTGGTTGGATTTCTTTTCTCAGGTTTTTGCCTGCCATATGAGTTCTGTTATACTCACAGACATCATTCAAACAGTTTTAGAAACTTCAGTGTTTTCTATCCAAATCTACTAATATCTTAGCTTCTGGGACTGAGTAGAAGGTAGTTTACTCTGGGCACCTTATTCTTCCAAGCTACTCAATACTGCCCCCAGCCATAAGAAGTTAAAGCTAGAAATCGGTAATACAGCACTAATTTGACCGCTTCACGTCAAAGTACATAAACCTACGATGTAAGGAAAGATAAATGGCTGGTTCTCTTTATTGTAATTTACGCAAAATTGTTAAACAAGTGTTTTTTGGGGGGTCCCCCCCCCCCAAACAAAGAGGTATAGATCCAGTTGCGGCGCGTTATGGTGGGTTTCGTAGCTCGACGTGATTTTCTGTACACACACAATGTGGAGTGACACAGTGTGGGGCTTACAGACACAGAGCCTGCAATAGTTACCTGTGTTTGAAGCATCAAAGAACCGTCAGACCTAGAGCTCTGAAACTTTATGAACCTGTTCTAGACCTTAAGTCGGTTGTGCACGGTGAGTTAAGTGGCTCTAGAAGGTTCTCAGGCCGAGAAACAGCCTTGTCCATTTGCAATAACTTCAAATAATTTTTAATGACGCGAGAATGACCTTTAGAAAAGTCCCAGAATCACAAGGCTAGGTGCATTGAAACCACCTCGGCCCATAATAGACGACCCTAAAGTTTCTGTCCCATAGCTCTTTCAGGGACCCCGAAGCAACGCCTGGGAAAAAGTGAATTTTCAGCACTAATTAAGGTCGCAGCTCGGGCTCCGAATGACCTATTGACCCGACACGCCGGATTCGGGGTCGACTCAGCTAGGCCTACACACAATGTCAGAACTGGACCCACAGCTTGAAAGTTATTTTTTTTTTAATGGTTTTAACAGATGGTGCTATGAATTGTGGGCTGACTCTGAAATATGTGAGTTGGCTTCTAAAAGAGTTGGACAAAGTGAGTTTGGTGTCAGTGTCTTATTGGCTGACTTGATGGCAGTATAATATGTATGTACATTTTTATAATCCAAATGGACAGTGTACAGTTCCAATGTATTTAATGAGTGATTTACCATCACTAAATGGACTGGCTGAAATCAACACCAACAAGCGATGGAGAGGAATCACTATCACTGCTAGGCCATCCCGAGTTCAACGTGCCAGTAAATTGGGCATTTCTGCAGTATATTAGAGCATGTCCAATTCGTGTGGGGAAATGCCCATTGTAAGACATTGCAAATGGACAGTTTACATTTGTCCATTTCCAATGTATTAATGTGGTATTTTCCATCACCAAATGGACAGGCTGAAATCAATACCAACGAGGGTTTGGACAGTGTCCATTACACACATGCTATGGTGTCAGTGTGAACATGCTCTTCTGGAAGTTGACTGTGTCCATTGCCAATATATATCCATAAGGAGTTGCCATTACGAAATGGACATGCTGAGTCAACAAGAAATTCTTACTATGATCAAACATGACAAGTAGACCTTCTAGGTTGATTTCAGGGATTAACGTATATGCCATTTGGACTTGGTTCATTGACTTTTGGGTTCGGAAGCTGACTTCCTATGATCATATATGGCAAATGGACAAACTCAATAAAATAAGAGACATGTCCATACGATTACTACATATGTATAATTTTACGAAAAAATCAGTCCAAAAAGCAGTTTGAGGGTTTAAAATTGTGAAAAGAAATTGAGATTTTGAACATTTCACCCTTAGGACCTGGGTCTTACCAAAACTAGCCTATTACGAATAAGGATACCATATTCACCGGGTCGAAGTGTGCTGTAACTGTCTAAAGGAAAATATTTTTCCCTATCTCAGGTTCGCACTGTGGATGAGATGAACTATGGTTTTCAAGCCCTTGCTTTGGAGTCCAGGGGCATGGGTGAGGTAGGTTGACATCTGCCACATTGCAAGTTTCTTCCCCCGTAAACTTAGGATAGGTTCTGTGCTACATCTTCCATTGAAGTCTTCCGGAATGTTGAATGTTCAAGTTGCCTTTTTGCTTTCTCTTTACAGATGCTGCCAGCAAAGAAACTTTGGGATTCGGATGAATTGGCCAAGGATGGAAGGAAAGGGATGCTCCTTGGAGAGGAGTGGAGGGTGAATGCCTGGGGATCTTCTCGTGAGTAGTTTTCTGTGCCTCTGCTGGTCTGTCTGTGTTTTACACTCAGGTTTTTTGAGAACCGCACTGACTGGAAGTCTGTTGATCTGCTAGCAAGTAATTGCACTAATGCTAACGCTAGTTAGCATTGGCTCGCAAAACTGCAGAACTTTCTTCATACTGGACATAGAGACATAAACATGGTATCTATGAGTTCATCTGACTCGGAGGTAGTACCAAAATTACCAATTCAACCCAAAATGTCCTATGCATAAATAAATAGGAGGCTTGGCCCGTATCCAGCTTGTCATACCTTCATTACCGACCTTGTGCCGCCCCGGGATATCCGGAAATACCGGCACTGAACACAAGTGCCACTGTTTACAATCCGCACTGTCTGTAGATTTTCAATACCTTGCTGGCTTGTGTGCTACGCCACTGCTTATTATAATATTATTTATTATTATTATGTGTAAAATCATATCCAGCTCAGGGTTCCAGATATGCATTTGAAGGTCTCTATGGTGACCTTTTTTACAAGAAGCATGCGTGCGCCTAAGTAAATAAAATAAAATATTCCATACTTCTAACTAGATCACCTGGCGCATGCTGCACAATCATGAGTGACTCACAAGGCTCTGGTCTTGCATCGTTGTGCGCTTGTAAACAAAACGTGACTGGGGACCGCCGGTAAACTTCAGAATAAAAAATTGTGACCAGTGAAAGAACGCGATCAGCTTTATCTTCTAATGTATTCCATGAGTTGACTGCAAGTATTTACTTAAAAAGTAGCAAAAAAATATTCAAATGATTACAAAAAACTTAAATTGTTTCAACGGTATTGATGATATGGAAAAGCCATCCCATGTCTATTTCCAAATACCCCGGTATACCCCGCCCAAGCCTAACAAATAGCCTTACAGTTTAGTGCGTGAAATTGAAGTACTGCATTTACTACTCAGTTCAACTGGTACCATCAAGACCATGCAGATAGCTTTTTCAAGAAACCTGCTGAAACTCAATCCGCACTGTCTGTAGATTTTCAATACCTACCTTTTGTTGAATGCTTGGTCAACGCTATCTTCCTATTATGATCATGTCTCAGTCCTTGATGTCTCTATTCTTTGCTCCGCCCCCATTCCTCTGATGAGCAGATCACTCAGTGTCCCAGCCTATCATGGTGCAGCGGCGACCCGGACAGGGTTTCCATGGGAATGGAGATGCCAGCTCCGTGCTGTCCCCTCGCTCTGAGGGCGGAGGCCTGGGAGTGAGCATGGTGGAGTACGTCCTGAGCTCCTCCCCCGGGGACAAGATGGATGGCCGCTACAGGAACGGTGGCTATGTAAGTCTTTCTGCCAAGGTCTCTTTTGCTCTTTCCTTTTCGCCGAGCCACACAGAACCAAGAGAATACCTACATCCGGCTCAATAGACGTGTTGGCTGACTGTCACAAATGATGTACTTGCTTCAATGGGGCAGAAGTCTGTGTTATGATTATGGATGATCACATGGCTAGCAACAAGGACAAGCTGCCATGTGTGAAATCGTAGGTGGCATGTTTCTGCTCGTTTTTGATACCATCTTGTTCTTGATACCATGTCATGTTTTCAGGTGATTTGACTGTCACATCTCTGCTAATATGGGCCAAAATGTGCACGCTATTGGTGTATTTGAGACAACGTGTGCATGTTTATTTATTTTCAATAAACATTGGAATCGAAATATAGTATAAATGTTGTCAACGATCTCTAAGCCAACCTCATCTGTGTTTCCCCCATAGTTGTGCACGTGTCGGTTTTGTGCCTAACCAGTCTATAGTGATCCGAAAATTGTTTCGAGTTATTCCAGAAATGCAACTTCAAATGAAGCTTCAAAATGTTCTTATTGCTTAGTGTTGGGCTCTACCCTCATGTTCTCCAATGGAGTATTGCGTCACTTTGGAGAAACAAGCCTCAATTTTGGGGGGGGGGGTTTTGCAGGGCGGAGTGGACGTTGACACGGACAGGAGGGAGAAGGGCGACGCGCAAGACAAGACGTCTCCTTTCGAAGAGGACAAGAGCCCTGAAATGAAAGTGGGAGAGGAGAATGACGCCAATGGGAGAGGCCTGCTCAACGGCATGGACAGAGACTGCAAAGACTTCAAGTACAGTTCCCTGTTAATGGTTATTTGGGGGTGAATGGGGGAGGTCATGAAAGAATCATAAGATGTATTTACCAATCCTTCACTGCACTTGTAGTTTCCTCTGGAAAATGAAATCTATTTGAATTGAATTATGCAGATAAGACATTCAAGTCACTTCCAAGCTGTATTATTTTTGGTTCAGGCAGTCAATGTCATTGAGACTTTGCTTGGAGACAGTTGTGAACAAAGCCTCAAAGACCACATTGTCACATGTACTTCTCCAGCCTCACCCCAGGAAGTCGCCAGGCCTCCCCGATTGAGGCGGTGGAGAGGATGGGTCCCGGCCAGGCCGGGCTGGAGATGATGACTCAGCACCAACACCACGCACAGCACCATGCCATGCAGCCCCAGAATCCAGCCCAGAACAAGCCCCAGCAGCAGGAGGACTTCCAGAGCCAGGAGACTCAGAACATAGGCAGCATGGAGCAGCAGCAGGGCGTGGAGTCCCTCCAGTTCGACTATGCTGGCAACCAGATCCAGGTGGACTCCTCAGGCACCCCCGTCGGCCTGTTTGACTACAACTCCCAGCAGCAGGTGGGTTGGGCTAGGGACCAGATTTTTATCAATGCCTAGATAAACCTGCTTGAGGAGTGGAAACTGCCGTAGAACAAGTACACACTTTTTAATGTCTGTTTTCCAGTTGTTCCAGCGGTCCAACCATCTGACTGTCCAGCAGCTCACTGCTGCCCAGCAGCAACAGTATGCCCTGGCTGCTGCCCAGCAACAACACCTTGGTAAGTTGTAGCTTTATTACTTTAGACAGTGTATGTACTGTGGATTTATTTATACTTCTACTTGGCTCCAAACGGTACACGTATGTACAAGGATTAGAGCATGTTTGTGCAAGATTTGGTAGTCATAGTTAGAATTTTTTGTAAGTGAATAATGTACAGAATGCCATACTAGTTTGAGTTTGACGGCTGTTTGATGTGTTAATCAATATGCACGCATGGTTAACTTTTCTCCAGCCGGCCTTGCTCCCGCGTTCGTGCCTAACCCATACATCATCAACGCTGGACCCCCCGGAGCCGACCCCTACACCGCTGCAGGACTTGCCGCAGCAGCTACACTTGCCGGTTAGCAATCCACACACACATACAGTGGTGGGAAAAGTACTCACTTGTTATACCTGATTAAAAGTAAAGATACCTTCATACAAAATTACTCAAGTGAAAGTCACCCAGTAAAATCTTACTTGGGTAAAAGTATTTAGTTTTAAATCTACTTAAGTATCAAAGTACAAGTATAAATCATTTCAAATTCCTTATATTAAGCAAAGCAGACTGCCACATTTTCTATTTTATCTACAATAATTTTCCTGTCCTGCTAAGCATTCAAAATGTAATGTAGTTTTGGGTGTCAGGGAAAATGAATGGAGTAAAAAGTACATAATATTGTTTAGGAATGTGGTAAAGTGAAAGTTGTCAAGAATATAAGTACTCCCCCTCCCCTCAAAAATACTTAAGTATTTGAATATACTTAAATATTTGAAAGTACTTAAGTATTTTACATCACTGCACACATACACTGTACTCATACATGGCACCTTTTTCACTCAATGTGTCCCGTTAATAGCTTCTTGATCCGCACTGACGTAACAATCTTCTACGTTAATGAATGCAACAATTTTATCAAATTGTTCATGCCACAGGTTTGGTAGTAGTAACTGAGGACTCCCTTCCCTTAGGGCCTACAGTGGTTCCCCCCCAGTACTATGGTGTTCCTTGGGGCGTGTACCCTGCCAACCTCTTCCAGCAACAGGCGGCAGCTGCGGCTGCCAGTCACAATGCTAACCAGCAGGCATCCAATCAGGGACCAGGGCCGGGACAGCAACAAGTAAGTATTTCACCAACTTACTGGAGAATTATTTTAAGTATCAATGAGTTATGATTGTATTTGGCGCATGTGACAAATAGTTTGATTTGATCTTATCATTTGTCATTGCAGTCATTTTTTAATGAGGTTGGGGTGCTCTTCTTTCCAGGTGATGCGTGCCGGGAACAACCAACGCCCCCTCACCCCTGGTCAGGGCCAGCAAAGCCAGCAGGACTCCCTGGCAGCAGCCGCCGCCAACCCGGCCCTCGCTTATGCTGGTATGCCAGGTCGGTGACACTATACACAGAGTAGCGTTAGTTTAGGAGCAGACATAAGGGCTTTTAACGCTGCCAAACCAAGCTATGCTGAGCAGGCCTGGTTAAGCATCTACTTAGGCCGTGTCTAGACTTGACAGTTCATGCAGCTTTATTATTCTGATCATGAAATTCCCAACGTGTCATGCATCTACACCTACATTTTAAATGTGTTTACGGTGTGTCCGGATTCCCTTTCCCCACGCTATATTCAAATGCCCGTATGTATTGTACAAAAGGTGTAATAGGCTAAATATGATAATAACATAACTACTGGTGGCAGTAGCGAACTACTGTAGTTTACTAGCCAGCCAACCTCTAAAGCTAGCCAGCAAGCAGCAATAAAAGGGATTGCAAAAGGGTTAGAATAACTAGCCCAAAACTTTTTATTCTCTAAATATTAGCTAACTGGCTCACATTTGAGGCCAGCAAACACATTCCTCACATGCTAGGAATGTATTTCCTTTGTTATAATGAAAGGTGCCTCTCGGTCCCAAAACAGATTTTCTGGAGACTTGTGGGATGAGTTCTGATGACGTCGCCCACTGTATTCGGTTTCGGTGGCCTGTTTGCTTCCAGACTGAGAATATTCGTTCATACTGTTGGAATACCTTTTGTGTGCATACTCCTTCAACCTGCTTTTCTCTTGCTTATGATTATGGTGCAATAAGATAGCTACTCTTCAGTGCCCTCACGCTCCCTCTCGTAGGTCACACACCTGGCTGGTTTTCATAAGTGCGTTTCCCCTCAGTGTGTCTGTCTCCTGCCCACCCAGGTTACCAGATGCTAGCCCCCGCCGCCTACTACGATCAGAATGGAACCCTGGTGATGGCCTCCGGAGCCCGTGGCGGTCTGGGAGGGCCTGTCCGCCTGGTCCAAACCCCGCTTCTCATCAACCCACAGGCCGCAGCGCAGGCTGGTGAGTACCAAGGGTTGTCTGGCCCTGTGCTTTCATAATGTTGCAGTGTGGGAAATGGTGCCTTTTTAAAGGAGGCTTAGCAGCCAGTGGAATGAGTGCCACATTTAGTGTGAACACACTGTGCTTGTGGAAATTTGTCAGGATTTTATAATCTCCGGACTCACACTTGCAATGACGTGAATTAGTTGCTAATGCCAATGGTGCTGTCCCACAGTTTTATGGCACTAACCCACCTCCTGTCCTCTCCCAATGGGTACCACACTGAGCTGTGTTGACCTAGTTTTGTTCTCTTTTCATCCCTCTCCCTCCATTTAGCCGCTGCGGCGTCAGCGTCCGGCTCGGGCAACAACATGTCGGGCCCACAGCCCAACGGCCTGTACCGCTCCATGCCGCAACAGCAGCCCCCGCCCCAGAACCAGGGCCTGCCCTCCAGCTCCTTCTATGGCACTGCGTCGGTGCCGGCCAGCTCCCAGAGCAGCTCCCTGTTCTCCCACACATCCCAGGCCCCGCAGCCCACCTCCTCCCTGGGCTTTAGTGGCACTGGCGGCTCTCTGGGCGTGGGCCTGGGCTCGGCGCTCGGAGGCTTCGGATCCTCAGGTTAGTGGAGAAGGAACTTGCAGCTTCAGGTTAATTATTGTACATATGCAAAAAGCATGCATAAAATGTAATGCCATGCACCACAAAAAAAAGTATACTTTTCTCTTGGCAATTAACTGAGTTTTTCAAGATAATGCATTCGTCACAGTGAGAAATGTAATTTCAGTCTTCATCTGTCTCTCCCTCCCGTAGTGTCGAGCTCTGCCAGCAGCAGCGTCTCTCGCCGGGACTCCCTGCTGGCAAGCTCTGACCTGTACAAGCGTGGCGGCAGCAGCCTCACCCCCATTGGCCAGCCCTTCTACAACAGCCTAGGCTATTCCTCCTCGCCCAGTCCCATTGGTCTAACTCCGGGCCACTCCCCCCTCACACCACCACCCTCTCTGCCATCCTCTCACGGCTCCTCCTCCAGCCTTCACCTGGGTAAGGCCGCAAGTTTAAAAATAAAAATCAATATTTTTTATTCGCGCATATACAGTTGCGGCCAAATATATTGGCACCCTTGCACTTTCCTTAAATAATTCACTTATCAAATAAGTTGAAATTGGAAGAAACTTTTGGTCTCACCTTATTGGATTTAATATTGCAGGAACATATTGTATTTGGGGGAACTTGGGTTAATTATTTTTTTATTTGGAAAATAAAGACCAATGGCATGGATAACATTATTGGCACCGCGGAAGTAGTGCACCCCAGAGGGGAGCAGCACAGCCTTGGACCAAAATAACTGCAAACAAGCACTACTTGTCGCTATCAATGACCTAGCTACACCTTTCTACTGGCAATTTGGTCTACTCTTCAACAGCAGAAAACTGTGCCCTCAACCAACTGCTGTTTTCAGATCTTGCCATAGGGCTTTGCTGGCCATTTCAGAACAGTCCATATGTTTCTTTAACCATTCCTGGATGCTTTTGGATGTGTGTTTGGGATCCACAGAACATTTTCCCAGGATTTAAACCTCCGGTTGGGTTTTTGAGAAGTTCTTGTCTCCTTCAGCAGTGGGCTTTACCAAATGAAGCATTCAAAGAAAAGAACACCCACTGCTTTGATAACTTTAGACAAATATGGAATTATTTAAGAAAAGTGCAAGGGTACCGATATATTTTGCAGTAAACTATACATGAACTTCACTCAACCACTACTTTGCGTAACTGTGCTGCTGTACATGCAACATCTGTAGAAATAGGACTAGAGTCTGAATTCAAGTTAATTTAGTGAGGGTGGAAAAATTATATTTCTATGGCAACACCCATTCATCGTTTTGTTCCTCCCTGGCATCCCCAACCCCCAGGCGGCCTGACGAACGGCAGTGGGCGCTACATCTCGGCAGCGCCGGGTGCGGAGGCAAAGTATCGCAGCGCAGGAGCCACCTCCAGCCTGTTCAGCTCCAGCAGCCAGCTGTTCCCGCCGTCGCGGCCCCGCTACAGCCGATCGGACGTCATGCCCAGCGGGCGAAGCCGCCTGCTGGAGGACTTCCGCAACAACCGCTTCCCCAACCTGCAGCTGCGTGACTTGCCCGGCCACATGGTGGAGTTCTCCCAGGACCAGCACGGCTCCAGGTGGGTGATAGACGTACGGATCAACGGGGACACACACACACACACACACACACACACACACAGTGATACACAAACACATCCGTTGCTGCATATTACACCCTCCTATCATGCTCTTGAGACACTTCCTTATCACTATATGATGTTTGTGTTACCACTAAAATTCCCTTCCCATGTCCCTCCTTCCTCTTCCCCGTCTGTCTCCAGGTTCATCCAGCAGAAGCTGGAGAGGGCCACCCCCGCCGAGAGGCAGATGGTGTTTGGGGAGATCCTGCAGGCGGCCTATCAGCTGATGACCGACGTGTTTGGCAACTACGTCATCCAGAAGTTCTTTGAGGTGGGGACTGTTGTCACAGTTGTAGGGTTACGTTTGATGGTACTTGGGATACTTGTGCCATCATTGAATCATAACCATACCAACTTTTAATGTGCCTTCCACCAGTATGTGTCTGATTTTAGCTTTTTACTAACACCGATTTTGCTAACACCGATCTTTTTAATATATATATATATTTTAAAAATAAGGTTAATCATGACGTGGTTGTCTGAATGACTTGGGATGCACCTATTGTAAGTTAATGTGGATGAGAGCATTGCTTTAAAATGCATGCAGTACCAGTCAAAAGTTTGGGCACCTACTCATTCAAGGGGTTTTCTTTATTTTTACTATTTTCTACATTGTAAGTGTGTTTTTAAATTATAAATAAATCACTGACTGTGTCCTCAGCAAAGCACCCCCACATATCACACCTCCTCCGAACCACACATGCTGAGATCATCCGTTCACCTACTCCGCGTCTCACAAAGACACGGCGGTTGGAACTGGTCTAATGTCCATTGCTCGTGTTTCTTGGCCCAAGTATGTCTCCTTATTGGTGTCTTTTAGTAGTGGTTTCATTTCTGAGGCTTTCTGCAGCAGAGGTAACTCGGAGTCTTTCCAGTGGCGGTTCTCATGAGAGCCAGTTTCGTCATAGTGCTTGATGGTTTGTGACTGCACTTGAAGAAACTTTAAAAGTTCTTAATTTTCCGCATTGACTGACCTTCATGTCTGAAAGTAATCATGGACTGTCGTTTCTCTGTTTGTGAGCTGGTCATGCCATAATATGGACTTGGTCTTTTACCAAATAGGGCTGTCTTCTGAATACCACCCTAATGGGTTCTGACTCCTAAACTTGAAATATTGTTAATTCAGGTCTCCTATGGAAATTAGTGCCATTGTCTGGTTTCTACACCAGAAGTTAATGGTTATCTGTAGGAGGAATGTATATGGTGGAGACAATTACTCAGTACATTGCAAGCTTAAAGGCAATCACATGGTTGCAGTCACTGATAAGGGTGGGGAATGGGGGCCGAGGTCCGGCCACTTTAAAGGAGAAGGAACAGTTTATTGCCCGCATCACTTAACTTCCTGCTTAGTAATAAAGATGTAATGTTTAGAGGGAAGGAGAATACTTCACCCAAATTGGGGTGTGTACATATATACATACATACATACATACACTTGTGCTGGTGGAAACAAGTCTTTGTCTGTTCAACTGTCCAACCCTTTGGGTGAATACAACACAACTGATTGGCTCAAACGCATTAACTTCTTTGCGCTACGGATCCCTTTAGCGGGATCATTTTCCTAAACAACCGCTGAATTGCAGGGTGCAAAATATTACTAAAAATATTTATTATCATGCAATCACAAGTGAAATATAACAAAACACAGCTTAGCTTGTTGTTAATCCACCTATCGTGTCAGATTTTGAAAATATGCTTTGCAGCGAAAGCAATCCAATCTGTGAGTATCAATCAATGCTAGAACAGCTAGCCCCAAATTA